>NW_018128324.1:156069-221419 GCF_001952655.1 Monopterus albus
AGGTTCAAAATGCAGTACACAGACAAAGACAACATTGAGGGAATACAAAGCAGAGCTGTGTCTGAGCTGGAGAATTTGCTGAATCCAGCATCATCAAATCAGCAGCCTACCTCAACCTCCACATCACACAGCCCTGATGAAGATCAGACACCACCCAAGAAAGCAAAGAGATCACTTGCCAGCT
This sequence comes from Monopterus albus, assembly GCF_001952655.1. Lineage (NCBI taxonomy): Eukaryota > Metazoa > Chordata > Actinopteri > Synbranchiformes > Synbranchidae > Monopterus > Monopterus albus. The sequence goes on from NW_018128324.1 coordinate 156,254, forward strand.
TTTTGAAAGCCTCAGCTGTTGTAAGTGCATCTGCAGCAGCCACATCATCAGCTTCCCCATCTCTAAAAGAAGCAATAGAAGGGGAACTGATGGGCTGCTTGTCCACACCAAATGCAGAAAGTGATATGGATCCATTGCAATGGTGGAAAGTCCATGAGGCAAACTTTCCAAGAGTTAGCCAACTTGCTAGAAAGTATTTATGCATTCCAGCAACAAGTGCTCCCTCAGAAAGAGCCTTCAGTACTGGTGGCAACATTGTCACCTGTCAAAGGGCAACTCTCAAGCCAGAGAAAGTCAATCACCTGGTTTTCCTTGCTAAAAATGACTGACTGATTAGTTAAGCTGCTACGTTTACAAGCCTGAGGTCAGGAAATATTTTTGTAGCATTGTTTTATTGTTTTGGGTTTGAAATGTTTTAAAAAAAAATCCTTAACAGTTGAACAAAGGGCACTTACATGTTGGATGTTTGCTTTGATTTTTACCTTTTGAAGCTTATGTTTATTTTGGGAATTATGCAAAATTCTATGAACCCGCATTTGTTTCACTAGACCAAGGTAATATTTTTATTTAACTTTGTAACAAGCTATTTACATTTTTCAAGCACTTTGCTGAGGATCTTGGTATAATACACTGACTGTTAACTCTTAGCACTATTAATGTAAAATTTGTTAAACCATCATATTGTGATGATGGCAAGCCTTTCATTGTTATGTAAGTCTAGTTGAATATTCTTAATTTGCAGAGTTGCACTTGCATGTAATGCTACCTTGATTAATAAATACTTGACAACCACAACATAAATGGTAAAACCTATATTATTATGGAGACATTAATTTGACAGTCAAATTTTGGCTGTATTGTAGGTCTGTAATTTGAAAATTTAAATAATCTTAAAATCAACGAGACTATTTCGTGATAATATCGTGTATCGTAACATTTCTAGAAAATATCGTGATACATTTTTTTTTCCATATCGCCCACCCCTACTTTCAACAGTGTAGAAGTCTGACCTGCATGCAGTCACATTAACAGACAGGCACACACGATTACAACCTACTGACATAGGACGTTATGTACAGTGGGCATGCCAATCATGACAGTCTAGGTCTCTGCGCATGTCTCTTGTGCATATTTGCGATGCTTTGCTCAGCTCAGTGAACAATCATGTTGTTTACAGCCCAAAAAAAGACTTCTCCTGGAACGGAGCACGTTCGTTGACTGTGCTGTAGTAAGAATTACATTATACATCACTAGATTTACTGTCTAACTCTTGCACATGACAAATATCTGCCCCGAGGGCCGTGGCTCTCTCAGTTACAGGTTTGAGTGAAGCCATGAGTGGCAGAAAGCCACCAGATTGATGAAGCCAGCAGTTTTCTATATCCCATATCTGAAAAGGGCTAATAACATAATGCATTCAGTAGCTCCTTGCCTCAACCCTTACACTAAATAAAGTTCTCACCCTAAAATTCAACGATTTAGATGTTGGAGACCAGCATCTGCCCCCACAATGTGTGTGTCTGTGTGTGTAAACAGGTTTCTGTCCATGCAATGTGAGTAATACACCCCCCACAGTGGGTTGACAGGCTTGGCTAGACTGGGTACAACAGCTTGTGGCGTCCAGGCCGGCACCTGCAGCGTCAACATGACTTCACTCACACCCACTGTGACCTGCTACAAACCCGGCTACAGCAAACAGATGTCCTTAGAGGAGTCTGATGCAGAGAACACAAACTCTTGCTTCTATAAAAGAGATAATTCACAAATAATCCCAGCACCCCACTCTCCAACTTGACACCTCAGGGAACAAGGTAAGAAGCCTTTCCAAATCCAGACGCCACATGAAGGAAAGAAAAGCTCACTCTCAAAGAGTTTCCACAACTGGTCTAAAGCTGGCAGATTTCAAAGTAAAATCAAAAGTCTAGCCAACAGTTTAAAGCCTGTTCCCTTTCCTCTGCCTTTTCATCCTTTGTCCCTTCATCCCTGTCTTTCAGTTTATCCATTAGGTTGAGGCGACCACCTGTCAGTCTCTTGTCCTTCATTCAGACTTGGCCGCTCCACTCTGCCGGCCTCCTGCTCACCTCGGCCAGACAGACCAGGGCTCAGCATGGTGGCATCCTGGCACACGCTAAGCAGACAGAGCTTTAATTCTGACAAACAGTTCCTACTTTATGTGCGTGTGTTTCAGAGGGCAGAAAGCCAGCGTGGTAATAAGATGTTGTTCTCTTGGTTTGTAAAGTCTGCTAAAACATAATGTCAGCCCAACGTCCTGTTTTAATACAGATTGAAAGACACATGTAAATACCAAATACAGTTCAATAAACTGTGTGAAGAGCAACAAAAGATGAATAGCCTAAAATTATGAGTTAGCAAATCCTTTGAATAATTTAGAGAGGAAAACCATCTGCTGCTTTCAGCTTCTCAAATGAGCGCATTTACCACTTTTCTCTGCTTTGTGTCTTAGTTGGACAAATGTCTACTCTCAATTGGATGAACACACTGAAACCACATTCACACCTCTAGTACACAAGTTCAAAAATAGTCCATAAATTTTCTCTCCCTGTTAGCCCTGCGATGGATTGGCGACCTGTCCAGGGTGTACCCCGCCTTCGCCCGATTGCCGGCCGGGATTGGCTCCGGTCCCCCCCGTGACCCCGTTCAGGGACTAAGCGGTAGAAAATGAATGAATGAATATTAAAACCCATGTTAATCTGTCTCTCCATCTGCTTAACTGGGAAAACAAACCAAAACAGATGACTGCATTCTCGCCCCATATTAAAAGAAAGAAAACCTGAATGGAAAGCATGAATGGAAGATTCAAGTAAAAAAAAAAAAGCCTCTAAAATCCTGACACATCACATTTGTGTTCATGTGTACACAATTCCTTGAATCACAGACAAGCCAACTGTTATTTCTGTCTGTAGCAGCATGCTGCGTATTAAGGGCTGACCAAGCACAAAAAACAACTTATTTTTAAAGTGCAAGGGGACGAGTTTCATCTCAGGGAGGTGACGTACTCCCTTTTAACACAGTCTGCGCGCACACACACACACACACACAGGAATACACAGCCGGTTACAACAGCTTGTGATGGCCAACACCCCGGAGAACAGAGGCAGGAGCGCACCACAGTTACCTGAAAATAGAGAAATTAACCCTATGCTCCAACAAATTAACACCTTGAGACAGGAGACATCCATCCACTCTGGTATCTACTGTATCTGACAAACAGCAGCAGCTCATGCTTGACTGACTTAAGTAAAGCTTTTACGTCTGGGTTTCATTTAGCTTCTTCTTCTAAAGGCTGGGAACAGGACAGCGTGGTGAGGTGTATTGTACAGGCGATTGGCTGATTCGGCTCATATGCGCATGTGGGAGGTTAAGACAATAGACCGGACAACTGGCGACAGTCGGTGAATGAGACGGTTAATGTGGAGGATACCGAACAGGACGGTGGCATCTACCCTGGCTCCTGCAGTTTCTCCACCCTGCTACCGGAATCCCCGCCCGGCGCTTCTCTTTGAAACAGGGTGTGACACAAATAAAACACGTCAAGACACAAAACTTCGTCACTTGCAAGTCAAACAAAAACAATAACTCAGACGCCCAGATAATTTTGAAATTTGCCATGTAACCGAATGAGGAAGGCGGTGTGACCCCCGTCCCAACTGTCGAGCCCCGGCCGTGCCTCTGTGTAGACCGTCTATTGTTCCGCCGCTGTCACAGTCGTTAAGATGCACCGCGGATTAGCTTTAGCCTCGGCCGGCTAACAGCGCAGCCGACCAGAGTTAGCGTTAGCGTTAGCCGCCTCAGCCACACAAAGCTAATAGGTAACACGGCACCTTCCTTCCACTCCATTTCCCAAAAGTCGGCGTCTTGTCTCCACCACAATACAAAGCAAACAAGACAAAGAGCTGGCCATAAACACAGTTTTTACATACCCAGAGCTCCGTTCCCCAACTCATTTCGGATTCCTCCTTCTGAGTTCTCCGGAATTGGACACAGTATTCCCTGATTAGACTCTCCTCAGCTGGCACTGGGACTCCGATCCTCCTGACTGAATGTCGGCCGACACACACACTCCTCCTCCCCCTTCTTCTAAACCAGCGGGACCGCCCAAACCAGAGGACCACAGGGGTCACCCTAGTGGTTTTACACCTTATGACCAAGAAATAAAAACATTTATGAAATATGGTGATTTTGTGGAAACACAAAAATATAAAAGACAAAATAAAAGCGGGCCTAGCAGATGAAAAAAAATGGAACAGTTATATTCAATGTAGAAAATAAATTATAATTTCTATGTGTTACTAATTTAAGCACGAATTGATTTTTTAAATTAAGATACAGTAGTGAAAGAAGCATTGTTTTCATAAGTAGCAATACTACAGTTTAATAATGGGTTGTTAAAGGTAAAAGTTCTGCAGTCAAAATGTTAAGCAAAAGTACAAAAGTTTTAGCATCCAAATATACTTAAAGCACCAAAAGTAAAAGGACTCATTATGCAGAATGGCACAATAATGTCCATTGTATAACTGGATTATAGCTTATTGATGTTTAAGGAGTCTTGGAATATTTTTGCCTATTTTGGCCGATTTTAATAGTTTTGATTTACCTTTATATACCACACGAAATTGTGTTTAATATGCCAGTGTTTGGTATAAATTTCTTCAGCACAAACTCATTTTTTGACCTGCCAGTCATTTGTACACTTTGATATACAACATCAACATGTGTGATCATTGACTCCTGATGGCTACTGTAGGCTGGCAGCTGGTAAAGATGGAACTAATGTATTACCTTAGGTACTTATAACTTGAATTACTCCTGGGCAGCTTGTGAATTCCCCAATAAAGTTTTATGATTATACTGCATTTAGTTTTATTAATCTAATTCTGGAAAGTAACTAAAGCTAAATGTAGTGCAGTAAAAAGTACAATAGTTGACCCTAAAATTTAGTGAAGTAGTAGAATATGAAATTATTCATGTAAAGTATGAACTGCCAACGTAGAGCCAGATTTTGTGGTAGACTATTTTTGTGGTGTTTCTGTTAAGACCTTAGGCTTCACTCTCTGCCTCCCAGTAATCACCTGGGAATCATTACTTTTCATCTTTTAAATTATCTGAGGTAATTGGTTTTGCTACCAAAAGTAGGGAATTATATGGTCTACTACCTCTGTGTGTCTGCACTGTTCATTCTGCTTTAACTGCTTTTCAATTCTCCAAGAAGGGGCAGAGAGGAAAACATTTCAATTTAGGCCTGTAACACATACAAAGATTTTATTTTACTTTTTCTTCTAATGTGAACATATTAATTTGAAACATCTAAGGCTGATTTAAATTGCCTACATACTGAACTGCACTGTAGCCATTCGTTAACTTATGAATAGGGGGTCCCTCTAGCGGCCAAGGTGCCTCAGCACATCCCTAGATAGATAGATAGATAGATAGATAGATAGATAGATAGATAGATAGATAGATACTAAAGCATAGACTTTGTAGGCCCTATGTAAAACTATAATAAGTAGGATATAATATAGTTAATAGCCACAATTGCCTAAATATATGTAATCTAGTAGAAACTAGCCTACAATTTTTTGCTCTGAATTACACTGGAGTATAGGGTACCATCAAATGGAAATATTCAAGTAAAGTACAAGTGCCTAAAAGTGGAGCATTTTTTGTCTTTGATTTTTTTCATACTGCTAATCTACAGTACACTCCACCTTCCACTCCTGTAGGTGGCGCTAGTGTATATTACTAATGACATGCGAACGGGAGGAAGAAGAATTTCCTTTGTGATGGCAAGCGAAACGATGTAGTTGCTCCTATCGGATCATTTTCAGCTACTACAAATTGTGTAATTAGTGGTATTACAGCAGACCCAGACAGACATGTACCGCTGCATGGCAAGGTAGGAAATGTTACATATTTTCTGCTTCATAAATGTATACAATTAATTATGTATTGACGCGCACTCTGATGCCTCAGCGACCTTTGGCACACATTTCTTCTGCATACATAACTAGACATTAAGCTTCAGCGATCTTCCATACTTTGCTACACAGTATTTCACTGTATGTACTTAAACGTAGTACAAGCGAAATGTATCTGTGCATTCTTGTCGTTGACAAGCTTAGAGCCCAACCAGTGGTGGAGGAAGTACTAAGTACTAAGATTCTTTACCTAAGCAAAAGTACTGATAGCACAACGTACAAGTAAAAGTAAAAGCCCTGAAAATGTCAAACTACTAAAAAAGGCATGTGACAATTTTCCGCAGGCCAAGTTTATGTCATAAATGACTTGTTTTGTCCAATCATTATCCAAGATCTTAAGTTTATTATCACATAATACAGTGTTTCCCATACTTTTAGGTTTGTATTTCTTAAAATAAGGTTGGGAATCACTCGTATAACACAAAGCAGCAAATCATCATAACTAGGAAACTGGAACTAGGGTATTTGTTATTTCTGCTTCAATATTAAGACTGAATAGATCTCCACTCTATCATCCACATTCAAACGTACAGATGGATTAAATCAGTAGAATTTATCTTTCACCAGTCAGAAAAAACACCATCAAATGAACATCTGTAATGTTCTCTGCCTATATGGGGATGTGAAAAGGTTTTATTACTCAGAGACTGCACTTGATTAACAGTTTTAGACTCACCTGTTTGTGTTCATAGTGTGTGTAGTGGAGGGAGAGTGTGTCCTTCCTTTGTGCCTGCGTACACCCAATCACCATCATGGACGCTGAGAAACAGAGCAGAGGAGAGACATCACAGGTAACTACATCACTGGAACTCCTGGAAAATAAACAAAAATTTAAACCACTTACAGCCCAATAGAACAAATCACAATTTTGCCTTGAGAGAATCTTTGATTTTTTATGATGTTATGAACGGGCTGTAAACATGCTTTTCCTGTATGAATCTCGTGTTGCAGGGTGGCTGAGCAGCAGCAGCAGCAGCGGCTGTGTTCAGTCCGCCTTATAAGCTCCGCAGCCAAGAAAAGGAGATCTCTGCGCAGTGCCTTCCCAGTGCTGGAGCAGCCCCTTCAGCCCATCCACCAGCACGTGTATGAAGCTAATCTCCGAAACAGCAACGCCTGCCGTAAGAAGTAGGCCCCACTCTCGACAGTCTGTAACATTCAACTGACTCCCCAAACTGCATTTATTAAAATAAATATATAAATGCATGCCATTTATTCTATCTGCGTCTCTCTGTAAGGTTTATAGAGTTGAGTGAGAAGGTGAGGAAAGGTGGAGGGGACAGCGCCATTGCCAGACACACCCAGAGAAACAAGAAGTTGCTGGTCAGGGATCGTCTGCGCCTCCTGTTGGATGATGAGGACTTTCTGGAGCTGTCACCATTAGCTGGTCTGGGTCTGCCGTATGGGGACATCCCTTCAGCCGGCTGCCTGACTGGTCAGAAGCCACTAAATGCAATTCTTTGTCTTTGGTACTAAGCGCAGACTGGTTTGACTACACTAACTGTCTCTAATTTACTGAGATGACTATAATTATTCCTTTCATTTCAGAGAGTTATGAATTTATTCCTTATATCTGTCCAGGTGTTGGCAGAATCAATGGCCTGTGGTGTGTGTTCATCGCCAATGATGCCACAGTGAAGGGTGGAACAGCGTATCCAATCACAGTGAAGAAACAACTACGAGCACAAGAAGTAGCCATTCAAAATCGCCTGCCTTGTGTTTACCTGGTTGACTCTGGAGGAGCTTTTCTACCACTGCAGGTTACCACACAAACACACACACCTCTGCCTCAATACATATGTAAAACAGCAGTCTCTAATTCCTTGTTTGTGTATAATTATCCAGTCAGAGATCTTTCCCGATAAGAACCATGGAGGAAGAGCATTTTATAATGAAGCCGTCATGTCTGCCATGAAGATCCCTCAGGTAGAGGACTATAAAGAAGAGCAGGAGGAATAAAATTAGGTTAGATTCAAGAACGTCACTCTTTCAGTTGCAACTGATATAAAATTGCCAACAATTAATGATCCTGAAGGTGTCTGTGGTGTGCGGGTCATGCACGGCGGGTGGAGCTTATGTTCCCACTATGGCGGAGGAGACAGTTATCGTGCACCGCATAGGCACAATATTCCTGGCCGGGCCACCACTTGTCAAGGCTGCCACAGGAGAGGAAGTGACACCAGAGGATCTGGGAGGAGCCAGGCTTCACGCTGAGTAAGTCCACAAATCAAAACAGCCCCAGACATGCAGTTATTAATAGACAATACGTTCACATCTTCATCTGACAATTTATTGTCTGGTTTCAGAGTAAGTGGCTGTGTTGACCATTTTGCCTGGGAGGAGAAGGAGGCATACAGTTACACCAGAAACATCATATCCACCCTGAACTTCCAACTGCCTGAGGAAGAGGAGGAGGAGGAGGAGGAGGAGGACAAGACAAGGAAGAGGAAAGCAGAAGAGGAGCCGCTGTATAGTTCAGAGGAGCTTCTGGGTTTGGCTTCACAGAGTTATAACCACAGTCTGGATGTTAAAATGGTAATCTAGCATAAATACATGAAGCTCTTTGTTCTGCAGACTGAGTACAGTAGTTAGTGTGAGTAGTACAGTAAATGCAGCCCCTCTATCTCAACAGCCAGCAAAAAAAAGAGGCATTACAAATTAAAGATGAGAAAGTAACAGCTCTCGATCAAGTGGTTTAATTGCAGGTGCAAAAACACTATAATGAATAGTAGCCAGCAGCAAAGACAAAACAGAACCTCTAGATCTTACCTTCAAATTTAGTGACAAATGATGATGTTTGTGGAAAAATCGGTTTCCCATCATGGCTGTCAAGTTACTGTGTAACTGATTTATGATTCAGTTGTAATAACATTCTGTTGGGTGTTTGTCTGTCTGTCCAGGTCATCAGTCGGCTGACAGATGGGAGCCGCTTCCAGGAATTTAAAGCTCGTTATGGAACCACACTCGTTAATGGCTTTGCAAAGATACATGGGTAAAAATATACAAACACACACAAGCTTGACTTTCTATAGTTTTGAGGACAATCTCTGATATTTGCATTAGCCCTAACCATTTCAACCTGATTCTAACCTTGAAAGCCTTCACTGTCAAAAAGCCCTCTGAAGTCGTGAGGTCTGACCAGAATCTTCTCAAAGCCATGGTCTGGAACAAAAATTTGTCCATGCAACTAAGAGATAAACATGTACTATACATACATCTATGTTGACTTGATGGAGGAAAAAAAAAACCACTCATGCTTAACGGAACTTGTCTTGTATTGTTTCCAGTGTGTGCATCTCGGATGGCTGGAAAACAGGATTATTACTGAGCTGATTATCACAGTTAAAACTGAACTGAATTGTTGTGAAGTACCTGCAAACAACACATGGCAGTCAGATAGACTCACAATATACACATATAGATACATGATGCACAAATTCCAAGGTCAGCTACAAGCTTAATGTGTCATTATATGGTGCAGGAAAGCATGGCGAATGATTTAAGCATGTGAGTAGTCTGAGTACGTGTGGTCCTGATCTGGTTTATGGTATGGTTTTTTCTGTTTATGTGCTGTGTTAGTCACCTGGTGGGAATCGTAGCCAACAATGGAGAGCTGTCACACCAGGCAGCGCTGAAAGGAAGCCATTTTGTCCAGTTATGCGACCAGAGAGGCATCCCACTCCTCTTCCTCCAGAACACAGCACCCGCAGCAGCTCAGACGCTGTCCACAACACAGGTACTCCCAGTGAAACAAGGCTGTGTTCATGCACACGGTAATATGGCAAGATAAGGTCGATCTAGTAAAACAGAAACACATGCCTTTTACTTTTAAAAATAAATCATAAAAAGAAACACCAGATCAAATAGTCCTGGATTTATATTTTTTATATTTATGTTTTTCCAAAACACTATTAATGAATCATCTTTTTGTGAGCATCTCCCTGAAACACAAACTCTTACTCGGTGTTATTCAGTATGACTCTTAAATAACAGCTATTTGATATCTGTATCCTGTGTCTGTGCCTCTTTCTCTCCCCTAGGCGGAGATGCACAGTAACCGTCTGAAGGCTCAGGGTTCAATGATGTCAGCAGTCGCGTGTGCCTCTGTCCCCAAAATCACTGTAGTGATTGGTGGTTGCCATGGTGCTGACAGCTATGCCATGGTGAGAGACTCCATATGTAAACTGCCATGTGCTCGTCCACGACTACTGTTTGAAATGACTTCTTCTAACTCTGGCCAGGTGGCGGGCACAGCTAATTTACAGGCTGTACTTTGACAACACAGGGTGGAGAGGCTGCAATAACAACAGAAGGGCTGTAGGCAGCAGTATCAGGGGTGGGGGGAGGTGTAGCTGAGAGACACCATGTCCTGTTGTTGCCAATGTGGTTTCTGTGTACCTTTGTCACATGCAACAAGAACAAATGCAAACAGTTAACCACTATAGAAATGTTACATATACATGCTTATTATTCTATCGTTTCATCGGTTACTCATGTAAGATTTAGGATCCAGGGTTAAATACAATCATTTGAACCTTGTTTCCTTCTCCAGTGTGGCCGGGCATTTGACCCTAATTTCCTGTTCCTGTGGCCCAATGCCAGAGTGTCGATGATGGCTCCGGGACACGCCGACTCTCTGCTCCCCCTGGACAGTGAGCAGGAGGAAGAGCAGAAGAAGAAGCAGGAGGATTACCTGAACCAGAGGTTAAAGGAGGAGAGCTCGGCTTTCTATGCCTCTGGACGGCTATGGGATGATGGAATCATTCTACCTCAGGACACCAGGAAGGTCAAATTGCACTTGTGTTTCAGCTGCCTGGAAGCATCTGACAGCTAATGCTTTACTGGAGTTCCAGAAAAATCATACATAAAAGCTTAACTATTGCCAATATGAGTTTATCATGACCTTTTATCCTTATGTCAGTTTTTTTTTTTTACATGAATCTGTATCTGTCTGCAGGTTATAAGAGACTGCCTGGACATCATCAAACAGCAGCAATATCAACTTTCCACTGAAAAACTGCAGTCGGCACTTCTACGTATATAGAAGCTTCCTGTCGTTCTCCTTCACAGTTTGACTGAGATCTACAAACATCTGTCACTCTGAAATTAAACTGCTGCTCAAGCCTGTTGGTCATCTTTAGCAATGTGTACCGAGGAGTTGCACCTACAAAATATCTCTGTTACATACCAAGAGAGAGTTTTTTTTATTTCGATTATATAACATTAATATATTTTAACTACACAGGATATAAAAATTTAGTTTTGCACAATTATTACAGTTTACAAAGATTACAAAGACCATTTCATTGCCAAACTTAATGATCCAAACACTGCTTTTAAAGCTGGTGGGGGTGTGGTATGGGCTCTGTAAAATAAAGCATTACCAGTTTTGGCCAGTTGGGGGCAGCACAGCAATCTGTATATACAGCACTGGCAGGTTACACTAAATCCTCAGGGCATTTTGTAGAAGATGATGAACATTATGACCTGAACACAGCTGTGTGCGTGTGTTTGACTCACGATCTGCTTTTATCTGGTCAAATATCAGGATGAAATCTAATGAAAACTTCTGCAGAAGTCACCTCTCTTTTAGTTCTCTTGTGTCTAAAACAGAAGATTAAAAAAAAATCTGCTCTCCAAAAGCAGCTCAGAGGAGCTTTTACAACTTTAATTTACAACTTTCAAAACAACCATACACAGCAAAAGTGAACCCCATGATTGTCTTGCCAGTCATGACTTCTCTCTGCACATGCACTGTTTTCTCCACCAGCTACGTGTTTCGTTCTCTTAATGCAACCTACTTGTGGAGAACAAAACTGAGCACAACCTTTGCCAGTATCACTAAAATGTTAAATAATTACAAATCCTGTCCATTCAATACATTTTATTTGCTTTTAGCCACAGCCTAAGAAGAATAAAGTCAGTGCATTTGGAAAACAATGAAAGGTTTATATCTAAAAATCAACTGCAGCAAAAGTCAGCAACCCTCCAGTAGTGAGATTTCATTCTTTTATTTTTTTAAATATTTGTATGTCCAGCTTTTTTTGTGACAGCTTCACAGTGTTGTCATAATTTCTTCATTTTGATGTCGTTGCGATAATTATTTCAATACCAATACCGGAACATGGTCTACTTTTCCGTGGCCCAACCTGTATATACAGTATTAAAACAATCTGGTTTTACTCTTGCTGTTCTGACAGACACCCCGTGAAGATGAAACCCATCAGGATTTTAACACACCTGACTAATTAAAGGATTTAACAACAGCTCCTCCTGTTTCTCTGCCTGTACATTGTACACTTTTGGCTTCCTCTGAAATCACGATATTTGATGTAAGTCATGTTCATCCCTCCTACTAATGTGTTACTGTGCATTTGTCAGAGAAATCTACACTTTGATAAGTTTAAAGTCATGGTCTTGATCAGAGACTGAAGAAGAAATACTGGATTGATTTCTAACTGAAAAGTGAAGATGACTGGTGTATCTTATGGTGTGTCTCAGTCAAGTTAGGATGAGGTTCAGGGTCTGTACATGCCATGCAGGGTCACAGGGATGATGACATTGACCTCTGCCCTGGCCAGCTCCGTCAATTTCATGGCATCTAGAACCAGCAGAAAGCCTGGTCTCTCTGCACCCGGCTCCACCACGATACTCAGCAGCACACCTGCAACACAGACACAAGGGAGATGTATATACTGCATGTGTGCTTCCACCACAGACATGCTTAGGATTAGGTAAAGTTAACTTAAAATGATTAGTTTGATTTAGGTTCACAGGTGCACTCCACAGGTTTAGAGCATGACTCACACAATGTGCCTGTTCTCAAATGAGATGACCTCTGTCATGAATGCTAGATTCAGGGTCAAAGTAACAAAACACAACCAAAAACAAAGCTGTGGTCTCATTTAAAAAAAATATCTAACTAGTTTGGAAACCTTTTTAGGGACAAATGTATTTAAAGCCACATAAGTGCAAAGTAAACCAAAATACTACAGGTCTTCATAACCAGACTGACTCAATTTAACTTCTTTAAAAGAGCGTCTCGATTAGTAATCAGTATAAAATCAGGTGCCACCTCAAAGGCTCTGTTTATCCTGTACATTTATCCAACACATAACCAGAATAACTTCCTATGATTTAACACACATAGCACAGGTTGAACCCGATTGCTTTAGGCCTCAGTTTTCCCAGCTCTGGCAGCATATTATTTTCATCTGTTACATTGTTAATGTGTGGCAACACTCAATGTATTTTTGGAAATATTCTTGAAAAAGAAATTTCCTATCATACTTGATGGTATTTAAAACTCAAGAATGTATCAAACCTGTTTCATTAGCTCCATATTTGCTCATTTTTTGTCTTCAAGGTTTGATTTTCCAACACTGTACTGCTGCTTGTGTGATGTTTTTTGGCAGCGGTCTTTAATTTTTGAGTTTCTCACCAGCTAAGTAGCTTCTGTGTCTCTTGGCTTAACATTTACACATAATGAAAGGCATGACTGCAGACCAGTGTGCTAAGATGTGAGAATGTTATCACATCCGTCTGACCATCATCCTCCTCTGTAGCTCCAGGTGTTGGTACAAACAACGGCTCTGAGGGGTAACACTCCTCCTCCTGCCACACCCAGGTCTCTTTGGTCTGCACGTTCAGCTTGACTATCTATAGCAAGTCAACAATAGACAACCAACTGTCTTAAACACAACAGCAACACTGAACAAAAAACTCTCACCTCCTTCTGTGAGTGATAAATGCACTCCTACCCTGTCAGGGATGAAGTGGTTGAGTCCGAGGCCGTAAGCAAATGAATACTTCTTCCCTCGGTACTGAGAGTAGTTAATCTGCGGAAACTCGAAGGCTGAGAGAGAGGAAGAGACAAACAGGTTGTAAGCCTCAGAAACAACATGTGAGTTGGTCCTTTTGTCGAAGCTGCTGATTCCTAAGTCAAAATAAACACCCATACTGATGTGAAACAAATCACTTGTCTGCTTTGACTTGCTATTATTTACACAAAGCACATGAAATACAATTGTACTGTGCTGTTGATCTGGCAAACATCTTGTCCTTTGCAACTATAAACGCAGTAGAGATTGAATATGTTTTGAATGAGCTAGAACAGCAGCGACCTCTTGTTAAAATGTATATAATCTCTGTGAATGTTGTACATTTCTGTACCCAAATAAAGCATTTAAAATATTTTTAAAGAATTTGTGTGTGTATGTTACCCTGTCTTGGTCCAGAAAAGAGGACTTCAGGTTCAAGCCAGACAGTACCATCACCATGTAGGACAGCAGTCGCTGTAGTGTAGGAAAGCGACACCAGGTTCTTCCCCAGTTCCTCCTGAAGACACACAAAAACATGAATGTATATTCTGAGGGGTGTTTAAAGCAAAGTGTGGTTTAAGTGAAAAATAAACTGCATCCAGGAAAGGTTGCTCCTTGTAGCCAATCAGCAGTCAGTGCTGGTCGGTCGTCTTTTATTACAATTGTTTTGTGATTCTTGATTAATAATTTAGTAGAAGAATAACAAAAAATATTGACATTTCTATCACATTTTTGTCACTACTTCAAAGCTGTATATAGTATGTACAACTCCTAGTAATATACAGTATTTAATTGATTTAATAACTGTGAGCTGTGGTTACTGAAAACAGAAAACAAGCACAGACACAAAAAGAAATCTAAGAAATGTAAAACAAGCACAGATACAAACTGGTCAGAACAAGACTCAGAGACCCCAAACACACATCCAAACACCTGAGTAATGACATTAATAACTTGCAGTGTGTGTCTGTTTATGTGCTTACCCTGTGCACATCCAGCGGCAGTACATATCGTCTGACTTCAGGCTGAGGAGCTCTGGTCGCTGCTTTCTTCAGCCCCTCCCACTCCTTCCTCAGATTGGCCAAATACAGGTAGTTATACACAAAGTCATGACTGGAGGGACAGAGAGGTTTGGATGAGTACACATGAAACACTCATACAGACTCACATGCAGGGTCACGCTCACCCCTTCCACGTGCAGAGGTCGACGATGATGAAGCCCTCATCTTCATAGGTGTTAATGTGGTGGAAGAGGTTGAAAGCAGATGTTCTGAACTTGTGGCTGCTCATATAAACTGCTGGGTCTTTAGTGGCCAGGTGGAACAATGTCTACAACACACACACATACTGTATATGAAATGTGCAGACAAGTCACATGATGTAACTGATCAAACACACGTGTTCCTTCCCAAGGGGGCGGATTCAGAAACCTTTAAATGGGGGGACCAGATTCACATAAGGGGACGCATTTGGTCCTTGGCAGTAATAAAGTCTACATCATTTATAGCTAAGTTGTTTATTCAGTGTAATAAATTAATACTCCAAATACATTACTTTTAAATGTTCTAAAAAGAAATTATTTTAATAAGGAACTGCTATTTGTAACCCTATAAAGTGTACAGCCATGGACAGATTAGAATGGGTCCTTAGACACAAACAATATAAAACAGGATTTTTGTGGCTGTTTTGTGTCTCTTGGTTGTAGTTCTGCATCTCTTTGTAGGCTTCTTGAATATGTATGTGGCCATTTTCCGCCTCTCTGTATCTATTTTGTGTTTCTGTAATGCCTGGTTGTGGTAAATGGCCTTGCCCCTGCCTACCCCCATGCTGTCACTGGATTCAAAGCAGTCCATGTATGCAGCTCCTCTGATATTCCACGCTGCCAAGAACTTGAGCAGGTTGATCTTCACCGGCTGCTCCACAAACACAAAATAGTCGTCTGTCATACCAAAACTACAGACAGACAAGCAAAGAGACAGATGAATAAACCTAAAAGAAGAACACACTTTGTATTGGTGGTAAACCATCACAGAAACTAAGGGTTGACTCTTTGGCTGGCTTGATGAGACTAAAAGTATCTCATTTGGTACCTGTGTACGTAGGAGGGCTTTAACCTTTCACTGCTGGGCAGTTGAACCACAACCTGTGATTTCTCTATGGGATCTAATTCGTCTGGAAACACACAACAAAGTCAGTGAAACACTGGTGTTACCACTGGTGTGTGTGTGTGTGTGTGTGTGTGTGTGTGTGTGTGTGTGTGTGTGAACACATGAACTGTAAATAGTATAAACACTGGTGTTACCACTGGTGTGTGTGTGTGTGTGTGTGTGTGTGTGTGTGTGTGTGTGTGTGTGTGTGAACAGGTGAACTGGAAATAGTATAAAGAGCTTTGAGTGCGCTTCAATTTGTAGAAAGGCGCTATAGAAGTATAAGACTATTTATGATTCTGTCTGTAATTCTCTGTGTGCTCTACTCTTTCCATCAATTAAAAATTAAAAGCAACAATGAAAAAAAACTGTTAAATATGATTCTCTGGTATTCAGCGCAGATAGTGTGACCAAACTCACCTTTCTGAGCAGGCGGGATTTTGACGATGTTATAAGCCAGACTCATGTTCTTGCCAAAACAGTTACCGATGTTATAGATGGTACCATCTGTGTCGGTGTGGGGGTGGGCAGTCACCCCATTCACTGAGAGGTACTTACATAGGTCCACCTGATGTAAATCAGTACACACAGAGAACAGAGAAGAAAAAAACTTCTAGTCTCTAGTCTGAAATGGTATTAATTTACTCAAGTTAAAAAAAGTTACACCATTTCCCAGGTTTAAGGTTAGAATTTATAAGTTTTACAGAAAAAAACCCAAACAACCCATCCAACAGAACAAGACCTCAGCATGAAGGAGATAACAAACAAAGAGTGTGTGAGTGAATCTTCCTGTTCATAGAATTCTGTCTGCAAGTCCAACAGATCAAACATGATGTCAACAAATCAGCTCCCACCTTTTTTAACGTCTCCAGAGAATTAGGATCGACCTTAGTGATATAGTTGGTCTCTGTGACAGCGTAGAAGTCTTCACCGATTGGGTAGACGTTTACTAAACAGTTATCAGTCACTTCAATGCCTCTGAAGTAAGTGAAAAATCTAAACAGACACAAGGAGGAAAACCAGTTGTTAGTTGGCTGTGTGTTTCCTTCAAACCTTTTCCTGAGTTATGGAGCATAATAATAATATAATGTACTACTGTGGGGCATTGGATATTATACATAATAATATCAACATAGCAACATAGGCAGCCTATAAACATCATCATGTTTTATTAGCACAACTGCAGACAGCCAGGACATACGTAACCCCAGTGCTTCCAGTCTTCATATTAAGTAATGTTAACCATCTCTTGTCCCAACAAATAAGCACATTTCTCCAAGTTTCAACTACTATATTCTTTTAACACATGAATATGTGCATTAAGCACAGCACCAACAATATTTGATGAATAAAACCGATTTCGTTACTTCTGAGCCTAATGAAGGATCTGAGGTTACCTGGAGAAGATGTTTTTGCAGGGGTCTGGGTAAGCTGCTGTGCCAAACTCAGTGATGACCACTCTGTTCTCTGTCATGGCACGGACATATGAATCTGTCCTGATAAACCTGAGCACAAAAGTCACATATGTCATGTGCCACATAGCTATAAGCCACATGAAACATCTCTTATACCCACAGTCATTTTATTTTAAAGGCTGTTCTGGCAGAATGTAATTGAAATCTGTGAACCACAACAATTCTACTCAGTAAAAAATACTTGGCTGCAAGAGGAATTCAACAAAGTCTCTCTGTGGTTTGTGTGGACACAAAAAACAGAATACAGTTATTACCTCAACCAAAAAAATAACACCACACAATGAAACAATGGGTTTTTATTAAACTGTGCGCTGATTTTGGAAAGTAATGAGTACCATTCTTACTTTCTGTAATAAGTCACCTGACCATTCTTCAGGTCAAACTTGTGCATGAGAGCCTGTCCATCAAACAGGTGGTGGAAAGGTTCATCTCCCACCTCAAAAAGACCTGGTCCCATCCTAAGAAGACTGCCACCCAGCCATGATGGTATTACACCTGCACAAACGCACACATGCACATTCCTATATTACTAACACAGGACTACAACAATACCCCTCCCCCCAACAAAAAACAACTTTGAACGGCCTGCTCTGTTTCCTACCTGTGATGGCAGCAGGTATGGGTTCATTCAGTTCCTCCACTGTCTCAAAGATCTTTTTATAGCCTGCAGCAGGATGCTCCACACTGGAGAGGAAAATAAAACGCAAGAAAACCTGACTCTTATTTTGACAGCAACCTTGAATCACTACATACATTAAGTGCTGGCTTCTCATTTGGTTCAGCACAGTTATTTAACCAAAGTCTTTTTCCTAATTGCAGACGTAGTCTTGTCAAGGTTTTGTTTGGTATTTCACGGCTGTATCTGCTGCAGTTTTTTTTTTTACCCATTTAATGTAAAAAAGATCTGGTGGAAAACTTTACAAAAAGTCTATAAAGTCGACTCATCAAATCTTTTGTCTCTTACGGCAAAGCGACAAAGTCACTGAGTGGAATCTACAAGCAGTGTCCCCTTTTTCTAATTACTGAGAAACGATAAATGGTAAATAAACTTAAAGGTATGTTTCTGTCCTCAAACATGCAAAATCATTTGAGAAAAGACAGGGAAAGGTTTACTCACTGGCTGACCATGCCACTGAATGCTCTGCACACACAGGCTGCTTGTCAGAGTCTCTGGGCTATATTTACACCAAACACATTTCCTGCAGCGAGCGGTGGAAACCATGCCCCCTCCTCCATCTTTTCTTTATTCTCCCATCCAAAACTTTCTCTCATTTTGCCCTCCCCTTTTCCATCCTTCCTCATTTCCCCCAATCCCCCTCTTTTGCTCTGCATCTCTCTCCTCCTTTCATGGCTTTTGCTTCATCGCTCCCTCTTTTCTTCCCCTTCTACACTTCCTTCTCTTCATGTTCTTGTATTAACCAGAGATGAACAAGCCGGCTTTGTCTCCTCTCCTTTCAGTCGTCAGGCCTTTGGATTAATGTGGAAAGTTCTTTAAGCCCTGAAACAAGCTCTCTGTCACCCTGGGAACACAAAAACTCCACCGGTGCAGCTCAAACTAATAAAGCCAGCCTTTAAAAGAAGTGTTGATATGTATGTAGAGATAATTAGTTCTGGAGGATGAAATGAATGATTAACAATGCATCTTTATTTCTGTTACTTTGATAAATTAGAACTGTATGGAGGATGATAAGGTCAGGTTCAAAGAACGGTTGCTGTAATGAAGGGTAATACTGACAGTACAACCTGTCATCTAGTATGTTCAACAGCATGAACTACCTGCTGATGATTTTGCTACTTTGGCCACCAAAAATGCAAAGGAATAGAATTTAAGTCTGTCTACTGTCGCTGGAGTGTGATACCGACTAAATTAATTCAGACAAACCATCCCAATTTAAAGGATCATTTAATATTACAATTATTCTGAATAAAGTAGTATTTAAACACATAATCTCGTATTTAGGGAACAGAGAACAGAGACTCTCCTCCTGCAATGTGATAGATAAAGCATTAAATAAGAAGATTGTCAGAGCGCCAGTCAGTCAAGTCATTTGATGTCGGTCCCGAGTCGGTTCTCCTGTCAACCCCCAGTCAACCCCCAGTCAGTCGTCGTTTCCCCCCGGCCCTCTGAGGCCGGGTTTGTGGTACACTGTTCACGGTAGCATGGTCATCCTCTCTTCCCTAACCCTTCAGGCCCACTCTTTTATCTGCAGCTTTCCTTAGGCTGTTACATCAATTTCTGAACTTAGCTTCCTGTCTCCAGTTTTGGGAGACAGCACCCTGAGATGTACTTCAAAAACAGGAAACATCTTGACCAACTTACATAAGCTCATTATTCAGCTCTCATGAACTTCTAGGTGCACATGAACAGTTCACATAAGGCTACAGCTACGATATATCCATTTCCTATCTGAGGATGAAGTCACTCAGGATGTTGACCCATAGGCTAAACAAGGGGGACACAGCACCTTGAGCAAGAGAAGAGAAACAGATCAAGCTTGCACTTAGCTCAGCCTTACATCCTTACACAGCTATTACAAATAATATCCATATATTATTTATATAGAACTACATACTGTTCTATTACATATTACCTCTGGAACCTTGTTTATTATTAACCACTACACTACAATGGAAGAAGTACTCAAATTGTTTATTAAAGTAAAAGTAACAATACCACAGTGTAAACATATTCTGTGACAAAAGTCCTGCTTTCAAAGTTACTTAAGTAGAAGTACACAACTACTGACATTAAAATATACTTAAAGTAAAAGCAGTCAATATGCAGAATAGCACATTTCACATTAATGCATATTAAATATTGGCTTATAACTATGCATTATTGTGTATTTGTAAAACCTGAGCTCATTTTAGCTACACTTACATGTTTATGGCCTGAAGTACTGTTAGGTATTTATTGATCCCTGGTGGGGAATTCACTAAAGTGTGAAAATTATATTGTATTTTAATCTGATTCTGAAAAATAGCTAGTAACTAAAGTTACCAAATAAATGTAGTGGAGTAAAAAGTACAATATTTGTTTCTAAAATGTAGCAAAGTCAAAGTAGGAGAAAATGAAAATACTCAAGTAAAGAGTACAGATTCCTCAAAATGATACTTAAGTACAGTACTTGAGTAAATGTAGTTACTAGTCAGATCAGCATATTGTCTTTATGAGCACGCTGGCCTTGTCTCATTAATATTTTGCTCCACACGCTGGAGTAAAGTTTCATGAGTCACTAACATGAATGGGAGTTCATAAAACAATCCAGCCATTAATTACTTGGTAAATGAAGTAGACAAGTTGGCTCCAGTACTCGACAAAATGACCAAGATGGTCAGAGATCCTCAGGGAAGCACACATGGGCTATGTTGCGTTTTGGACCTGGCATACTAAATAACATACAGTATAGCAAATAACTGTAAACAGAAATAGGACAAAGCCATATGTAAAAAGACCAGCTGAACAAGTTTATTTCCCAGGACTTTGCATAGTACGCTATGTATAGAAAAGAGTGTAACTGTAGGTGTACAACATCCAATTCTCTGTAAGTCTTTGCCAAAAACACAACTGATGAGATGAGGTATAAGCAAACATATCAGGACAGAAGGAATACTTCATACAACCTAAGATAAATAAAAAAGAAAAAAAAAAAAAGAAAAAAGCTTGACATCAAGTTTGGTTAATTTCCTTAGACCTCGACATAATATGGCTTCTGTACTGCACTTCAGCTTACAGTACCAAAAACTCATTACCATCCATCACTGAAGTTAATGGATGCCACTAGACTTCAGCTACATCCATGCACTTAAATGTGACAGATGTCATGGAAAAAAAAAAAATGTTACCAAACTTTAAGGAAAAGCTGCAGCAAAATATCTGATGTGTCTGATGAAACCTTCTTTATGGAGTCCAACATGCATTAAATATATATAAGTTAACCATTGGGATGATTGACATTTGCTGGCCATTCATAATGGCTAAACCCAGTGCAAAATACTTTTGTGTCCAAAAAAGTAAGCAGGGATGTAAGATGAGACACACAAATGAGAAATACAAAAGTGGGGTGAGATAATCTCCCAGATCACACCGAATATAAATGAAATGTACAAAAAAAATAAGAAAAGACTGCCGTGCTAAAAAAAACAAAACAAACAAAAAGTTTGACAAAGGAAAGGTTTGACATCAGACTTCTAAAAGACTCAAGAGCAATTTAAATAAAGCCTGCAATCTGAAATGATTAGTAAACTAAAACATTTCACAGGACAAGACACAATTAAGGCAAAGATACATAGCACTGCTCCCAA
Organism: Monopterus albus; assembly: GCF_001952655.1. NCBI lineage: Eukaryota > Metazoa > Chordata > Actinopteri > Synbranchiformes > Synbranchidae > Monopterus > Monopterus albus. The sequence goes on from NW_018128324.1 coordinate 177,994, forward strand.
CATGATCAATCAGATATAAATTAATCTAAAATCTAATTATTCCCATATGTATATTTTCTCCCAAAAAGCACTCTGAAGCTTTACACACATGCACACACATAGTCTGTGGGCTTTCTTTGCCAGAATGCATTCTCTAGTCCATTATCCCAAACCCTAAAACCAAGTCTTAACTTTCAAACAGCCCTTTGACTCTGTGTCAGAAAGTAGGAACTGGTCAAAATGTCGTCACTCCCATGGTATAAAACTCAAACTGGTCCTTACACTCTATAGCCATACAAGTAAACACACACAAGTATCAGCTAGCAATAGAGAGGGAAGGAGGGGTGAGAGGGAAACGGGTAACGAGATCCAAACAAACACAGAAGCCGACAAAACTAAACTAACATGTTAGCAAAAACAAAACCCTTCATCATAAAAGCGTTCAAACTGAACTGCTCTAAGAAACTACCGTCTGTCCACCCAACTTCTTCCTACTCAGCTGCTGGCACACACACCAAACACACAACATGAATATACACATTGTAGAAGCATGCCAGCCTGCATTAGCACACAGATGAGACACAACAGGAATAACGGTGCTTCCTATGCAACAAGAAAAAGTTAACGGCTGAGGTTTTCCCAGTGTCGTCAGTGCAGCTACAGTGAAACAAGGACAACAAACTGCCGCTTCTGTCATGGCAACAGTTCAGTTCCTGATGCTGAAATGTCTGGTCTTCTTGATGTTGAGGAGGGGGGGTTTAATCTTTGGCTTGTTGTTGGTCTGATCCTCTCCCCCTGAGGACGGGAACCGTCGACGGTAGATCTCTGGGTACTGCTTCTGAAACTAAAGCAGACACAAACTCCTGACTGAGTGACTTCATCTGACATGAAGTCTGGACAGAATTTAAATTCTGCTTAAGTCCCCCGTCCGTGTCTACACAGGACATGTCCAGGCACAGTGTTGACTGGAGAGCATCCACAGAATCCAATACACAATCAACCTGCTATGCACTTTGTGTAGACAGTTGTATGATTATGACAGACAACTAGACATGTGCCAGATGCCTCCAGAGGAATAAGTCTTAATTTGCAAACACAAATGTCAGCAAAACGCTACTAATGTGATCATTTAGAAACTTTAACAAGCTGAAATTCTAATGTAAATGTTGCTTATATGTACACTGGTTAAAACAGAACCTGGAATAACTGGAGTTGTTAGTTCAGAGTGGAGCAGCAGGACTTAACTGTAATGGTGTGAAACTGCTATACACAAACCGGTGCATGGAGCAAATACAGTATAAACTTATTTGGTCTTCAGGTCAACAAATCCAGCATCAACACCCCTGTGGAAAGTAAGATACTGACGCTGTCTAGCTAAATGTTATGCACTAAAGCTTGGCTGATAACTCAGAGAGGCTGACAAGTTGATATTAGCTGATATACTGGTTCAGCATACAAGTTGGCAGATAAGTAACAAGAAATGTAAAAACACTTATGACAAGTTTACTAAGTACATATTATAACTTGGTTACAAATCTTCAATAATCAAATTTGAGGGATCTAAAGTGTTCACATTATGTGTTCATGCTAAAAAATATAGGCCAACAAATCACTCTCCAATTATGAAAACACAGATTATTGGCATGTGCTTTAAAAGAAATCCAGTACTGGTATGGCTCTATAACATGCTGCTCCAGCTATTTCCTTGTTATGTTAAAACACTAATGTCTGAGTGAGCATTACAGTGTTTACCTGTTTCAGTTTCTTGCGCCTGTCCTTCTCACTTAAGTTTTGGTCTGTCAGCAGGATCTCCAGTAACTCCTCCATGGCTTTCTGAGAAGACGCCAGCTTTTGTTGTTCAAACTCGGCACTGCTAATTTGATGGCAGAACGCATAGATTGGCAATGGAACACAAGCTGGATCACAGGTGTCAGAAACACCGTCGACAGGGACCTGGGGTCAGGAGAGTAAAAAACATCATGTCGGTGTCTGTAGGTCTGTGCTGAGAGATATTCAGTGCAGACAAAGCAAAGTTCCACTTTGGCGACCAATTCTGCTTATTCACCTATTCCAGATTTTCCACTGGTGACATTTTCCTTTTATCTGCGATAAGAATTAAAACTTGCATGGTAATCTAGACAGGTTGCACAGGTGTCATTATTTCCCTCTCAGCTTTATAAAACCTTCTTAAAATGATTTATCTACACTGTCATTAAGCTAAAACAAGGATCTGTTTCAAGGATATTCAGCTTTCATCAGAAGGCAAGTCAAGAATCTATGATAACCTGCACCAATCAGAGGTGAGACTGGAGGCGATTTGTCTGTAATGATAAGTCATTTCATAGTCAATGAAGCACAAATCTATGAAAATAGGATGAAAATACACCATATATTGATGCAACATCCCAAAAAGTGAGGAAAAAAAGAAAGGATTACTCATTTTCTTTTAAATGTTTTGCGCATTATTGTTTGGATTGTCTGGTTCCCTCTGGTTCCCATCATTACCATCAAATGTACTGTGTTGTTGTAGGAGTTCTCAACCATATCGGGCCTTTTGTATGTATTGACTTGCCTTTGCTGTGTTTGTAGAAATATAAACATATTAAGTTGAAGTCAGAAGTTTACGTGCACTTAGGTTGAAGACATTAAAACTGCTTTTCTAACCACTCCACAGATGTCACCTGGGGCACTTCACAGAACAGATAGCATCATGAGGAAGGACGATTGTGTGGATATATTGAAGCAACATCTCTTGAAGCATCAACTTAAAGGCAATGCTACTAAATATTAACCAAGTGTATGTAAACTTCTGACTGTGAACGTGATGAAAGAAATAAAAGCTGAAATAAATCTTTTTCTCCATTATTACTCCGACATTTCACATTCTTAAAGTAGTGATCCTAACTGACCTAAGACAGGAAATGTTTACAGGATTAAATGTCAGGTGGTGGGAAAAACTGAGTTTAAAGACATTTGGCTGAGGTTTATGTAAGCGAATGACTTCAACTTTATAGTGTGCATGAGGTATCTGTGCACATGGTTTTTGTTTGCCCATATGCACCCAGGATGCATACACTGTAACAGTATAATGGTGTACCTGTGCTGTGCGCAGGTACTGTATGCGGTCAGTGATGGCACTGAGCAGGTAGCCTGGGACTGACAGGATGCTTTGTTGATGGTCCATTAGAAATGACACCAGCCTGGTAGCTAACAGCTCGTCCAAATCACACTCCTCAGCGCTGCCCAGGACACAGCTGGAGAATGTGTGGACCATCTGAAACAAGAATCACAGAACAGTCAACAGGCACCAATACACATAAATGAACAAATGCAAAGAAATAAAACTGTGTGATTATAAAAAATAAAACTGTGCGTAAAGCAGCTGAATACAACAGGATGTCTCTGATCCCCAGGAAGCAAAATTATTCCTACATGGGAACAAATATGCACATCATCTGTTAGTTCTAGAGGAGTTTCTCACAAGTGTTCGGGTGCCGATGGCAGGGTGGAGGCGAGGCATGTCCACGTTCTGACTGATGCGTGACATCATCCTCATGAGGAGCTGCAACTTCCTGCGGGAGGCGGGGGGGAGGAGGAGGGTGCAGAGCTGCAGGGCCTCGATTGCTACACGCTCACACTGAGGCTGAAGAAGGCCTATAAACATATACAGAGTAACGATCACAGAGCCAGGTGAAATGTGTACTGCAGTCAGCAGAGGACCTAGCAGCAGTAGAATCTCTCTTCATGACCACATTTATCCATCACTGCTGCATCACATTCACTAGATTAGACACATGATGGATGAATGACAAGATTAAACAAAGCTAGTGGTGCATGATGGATTGGGTGATGTTTATGTGTGGTACTATGCTATTAAAAGCATCTATATCCCAGTTCCCTGCATGGATATCTCCTGAAACTTGAACATTTCAGTAACAGATCCACTCACTTGTCAGATGATAGAAAACCTTGCTGGTGACCTACAAAAGCAAACGTTCTTTCTTTCTAACAGAAAACAGTGCTGCTCCTGGCAGATGGGAGGTACACTGCAGAGATGCTAATGATTAAAATGTGATCTTATCTTTAAATTGTGGCACAGTACACAGTGGTAGATCAGGACTACCTGGTTTGTTACATTTATTTGCAGCACTACACTAAGAGCTCGTGGTCAGAGGCTGTTTTCAGCTTGTTAAACGATAGAGTATCTGTGCTGAATCAAATATAAGAAAACATGCCAAACACAGGTAACATGTAATGTGCTGCATGGTTTAAACCATCTAACAAACTGCACCTAAGCTCTGTGCTCTTCTTTCATTCTTTTTGTCATCATGTTTGCTGTAATCTTGAGAATATTAAATAACACAGTCCACCAAAAAAGGAATGTTCTTAAACTGACATCTCAACTTCACCCACTGACTTCAACAGCAGATGTATTTCTAAGTGAAGACTCATTTAAAACCTCACATACTAGCAGTGGTTAGATGTTAGATGTGATTAGTTTGATTAAACACTGACAGACAAGCAGAAACACAGACAGGTAGAGGGGAGATCATCTTACTGTGCTCAGGTTTGGTTTGGGGAGGGTGGGAGGTACTGGTGGACACACACACAGGCGCTTTGAACAGTGAAACAGGTCGAGGCAACTCGGGCACATCCAGAGAGCTGAGGCAGCGCCGGACAACAGCAGGTGCAGGAAGCATCCAAAGATTAGAGGTACTGGAGGCGGGTCTGGGTCCTAGAGCAGCATGAGACCCTTGTACTTTTGCCATAGCAGATGAAGAGAAAGAAAAAGAATGATAGGAAGAAGAGAAGGGATGACAGGAAGTCAACAAGGGAGGATGTGAAGCAGAGGAAGAGGGATGCTGGTCTGCAAGAGTGTTCATGTTGAGGCAGCTGGCTGCTCGGCCCCACCGTATGGAGTCGTTGACATCTTCATCCCTGGTTTCTAGGACAATGTCCAGACAGCTGCCTATGCTGCGTGGCTGCAAAGGACGTGACCTCTGTGAGCCTGACAGTCCAGTCATAGAAACTACAGACAGTCTGTTTCTAATTGTACCTCCTGGAGCTACTGGTAACTGGTCACTAACTGGGGCTGCTTTGGACAGAGGTGCAAAGTCTGAACTACTGTGTGGTATTGTTATAGCAGGACTGTCATCCTGGCTCCTCTTGCCATAGGTGCAGGATGCCAGACTGTCACTGGACAGAAACAGCTGTTGTCGGGTGAGAGGGGCAGAGTCGTCGAGGATGGTTTCGAGTGAACAGCTCCTGGTTTGACGTTTTGTGGAAACTGTGCTGAGGTGCAGGCAGCTGCCGCCTAGCTGGCCTTCACCTGCACCGCCTCCTTCAACTGCTGCCAGCCTTGACTGAAGCTTACCACCAAGCACCTCTGTCATTGGTGACTCCGTCTCATCACACATCCCCTGTCGGAGCAGTGACAGGAGGAGACACTCTGTGGAGCAGAAGGATGTCTTGGCTGGCAGGGGGGCTGAGGGGGGGTCAGGCTTCTTGCATTTCTCAGGTTGGCGTGTAGCGGGTGCAGCAACGTATCCACAAAACACTGAGAGCAGACGCAGAAACACAGAGGTGGAGAGGGGCAGGTGGTGGAAGCAAAGTGTCAGTGCAAGTAGACAGTAGAAGGAGGGGGAGAGGGTTAAGTTAGTTCAAACCTTTACTGGACATACAGATCCATCAGCTGGTCAGACAAGACATAAGGGGCATACAACAGCACAGAGAGAACAGCTGCTCATATCACTGTTAGGACTCCACAATCAGAAGTGACAACAAGGAGTCAAAAGGCACTGTTAGACGTCAAAGCAAACAACCACAGAGTAGAAATATGCCTGAACAACAAGATCCTGAAACATTGTTAATATTTGAGCAGTTTCCTTGTAGCACAGCACCAACAACAAAACATTTAGCTGTTTTTTTTTCCCCCAATGGCCAAGAGTAACTGGAAGTAGTCCACCTACCCAGGACATTGATAAACAGTTCATACAGTTCATATGTGAGTAACGGCTGCGGAAGGCTGTAGAAGTAATCAGACACTGTTTTGAAGACATCTCTCTCAAAGCCAGGATAGGATGGCTGTGCACTGTCATACTTTGGCCCTGGAAACAAAACAGCAGGTTAATGTTTGAGTCTCAGGAGTGAAGGATGTCTGAAAACTTTGACTTTGCTCAAGAAACCAACACAGACTACACTGCAAACCAATAAGATTGCTAAAAATATGCAGTAAATAAAGTAATTCGTTGTTGCTATTCATGTCAAGCTTTGGAAAGTCAAAATGTAAGTTTAGGTATAGGAAAATTATGCATTACTCAATTAAAAACACAAATGAAACATAATTCATGTTTTCCCCTTGTTGCTCAAATCCTAGCAATGTTAACGTAGGACAGAGGCGACTAAGCAGCTCGCTGCTACTCACAGTTGGCCAAGCTCTTCATGGCAGACAAAACCCAGTGTGGAAGGTCATCTGGAGAGATCACATGTTAGACTGGTTACTAGTTGCTGTCTGTAATGCCTGTCGTTTGTATTACCTAACAAACAGTGCTAATAATTTAAGTCACATGGTCAATGCTCATTACAGTTCTTTTATAATGCACAGTACAGTCTTATGCAAAAGTTTAGACACCCCTTGATAAATAACAGATTTTGGTGATTTTTTATTTGAACAGATGTTAACACAGTTTCTCTTGGAAATGGAAAAAATGCACAATATTTTCTGCAAACAGTGATGCATAGTTACTTCTTATGCCATAAATTGAACAAAAATAAAAAATAAAAACATTATTATGGCATGGTGCAAAAGTTTGGGCACCCTAAGAGTTCCAGAGTCTCAAAGTCTCTCACAAGGTATCAGACCTTAATCAGCTCGTTAGATCTGATGCACAGCAACAGCTGTCATTGGTAAATGCCAATTTCAAAGCTGTACAAATACTTTGACTCTTCAAACCTTGTGCACACACTTGTGGACACCCAGCAACCATGGGTTCCTCTAAGCAGCTGTGTAAGACCCTGAAAATGAAAGTTATTGACGCCCACAATGCAGGAGAAGGCTACAAGAAGATAGCAAAGCGTTGTCAGCTTGCAGTTTCCACAGTAAGAAATGTAAATAAGAGATGGCAGATCAGGGGAACTGTGGAGGTCAAGATGAGATCTGGAAGACCAAGAAAACTCTCGGACAGAACTGCTCGTATGCTGGTCAGAAAGACAAATCAAAACCCCCATTTGACTGCAAAAAACCTGCAGGAAGATTTAGCAGACTCAGGAGTGGTGGTGCACCGTTCCACTGTGCAGCGATGCTTGCACAGACAAGGCCTTCATGGAAGAGTCAGCAGAAGAAAACCTTATCTGCGTCCCCATCATAAAATCCAACGTCTGAAGTATGCAACAGGACATCTACAGAAGCCCGATGCGTTTTGGAAACAAGTGCTGTGGACTGATGAAGTTAAAATAGAACTCTTTGGACACAATCAGCAAAGGCATGTTTGGAGAAAAAAAGGAGCAGCATTTCATGAAAAGAACACCTTGCCAACTATTAAGCATGGGGGTGGATCTATCATGCTCTGGGGTTGTGTTGCAGCCAGTGGCACAGGAAACATTGCACGGGTGGAGGGAAGAATGGATTCCACTAAATACCAGCAAATTCTGGAAGCAAACATCACACCATCTGTAAAAAAGCTGAAGCTGAAAAGAGGATGGCTTCTACAACAGGACAATGATCCTAAACATACCTCGAAATCCACTATGGAATACCTCAAGAGACGCAGGCTGAAGGTTTTGGAATGGCCATCACAGTCCCCTGATTTAAACATCATTGAAAATTTGTGGGTAGATCTTAAAAGAGCTGTGCATGCAAGACGACCAAAGAATATTACAGAACTAGAAGCCTTTTGCAAGGAAGAATGGGAGAAGATCCCAAGTACAAGAATTGAAAGACTTTTAGCTGGCTATGAAAAGCGTTTGCAAGCTGTGATATCTGCCAGAGGAGGTGTTACTAAGTACTGATTGTGTAGGGTGCCCAAACTTTTGCACCATGCCATAATAATGTTTTTATTTTTTATTTTTGTTCAATTTATGGCATAAGAAGTAACTATGCATCACTGTTTGCAGAAAATATTGTGCATTTTTTCCATTTCCAAGAGAAACTGTGTTAACATCTGTTCAAATAAAAAATCACCAAAATCTGTTATGTATCAAGAAAGTGAATCCAAGTAGCCAGTGAAAGATGCGTGTTTGCAATGTAAACCTACTGGTCTTGTCGTCCAGTGTGACCACCCCATGCTTGGTGACTTTAGTCATATTATGGATGATGTTCTGTGGGTTTACATAACGCTGGTCTAAAACATCATCAAGAGATGCAACACCCAGAATCCTCTGCAAGCTGAAACACAATATTAATTACACAAGAAACATGTATTCTATGCATCAGATTTGTTCTCCTTGATAAATCTATCAGTTGTCTAAAGATGAGAGCTTTTTCTGATATTCTTATAGTTGCAATACAGTAACAATATGACAAGCCATAAATGTGTATAAAACTAAATGGAAAGGGTTTATCGAATGAATTTGTGTGTCTACTGGGTCAGGGTGATGTCTCTCCAGATATCCCGTTCATCCTCCACTGTCAGTGCTCGCCTCTGGACCTGCTCTCCAACTGGCTGACTCAGTCCCTCTGCCTGTGCATGGATCGCAGGATCGACATTTTCCTGGAAGGAACAAACAGAACACAAGCCGTCACCACATATTTTTTTTGGCTTTAGAGTGCACTTTCAAAACATAAATATAAACTGACTTCAAAGTGACTGACAGATGTGATGTATTGATAGTAATGCCTAAAGTCTAACTTGTTCTATTATGGAGCACATAAATTATATACAGTATGTCCAGCCTAACCCACCTGCGTCTCCTTCTCGTGCTTTTTGATACTCCTAAACTTGAAGAAACCTTCTCTGTCCCTCAGTGATGGCCTTTTCTTTATGGAGCTGCAGTCTGAAGGTGGAGCTCGACAGGGAATGGGCTTTAGAGGAGAAGAGGAGGGGAATCTGAGAGGAAAAAGAAAAGGACATTGACTGCTTAATTGTGTGCGGAGCAGCCTAAACAACATCAGTTTTTATGCATATTATAGTGTCTTAATAATTAGAAAGTAATGTTTTTCCAAAACTCTGCCTACCTGTACAACATGTTGTTGTCCTCCAGGTCCTCCGTACCCCAACGGCCCTTCATATCTTCGATCACATGGTTCTTCAGAAACTTTTTCAGGAGCTGCACTGTCTGCTGCCTGGTGACATCAGGGCCAAAATTGCTGTTGCTGCAGAGCAGCTGGTGCAACCAATCCACAGCAGCAGAGGCCATGAAGCAGGAGGAGTAGTGCCGGAAGTTCTGTCGATGCTTCCTGAGGGGCATACCAGCCCGAAACAGACGGGTGACTTCATTCCACTAAAGAGGACAAAGACAGAGTTTAGTACAGAGTTAAACAACCTGTCCATGCTGACCTGATGGTACATTATCCAATTTAATTAGAGAACTCAGACTATGTATCATGAGGGGACATTACTACCAGCAAAAAAATTAAGGACCACTGGAGAATGAGGGATGAATTAGTGCAGTTTAGTTTGAGGTTTACCAGACGTTGAACCCTCACATGTACCTACGGTCAAAGACAGGTAACGACACTCACTGATACCGGCCTATAACGACTGAGTCGTTAGGGGACATTGTTGGCCATCAAGGGACTGAAACACCACCCAGGGGGGGTAAATACCTTCAGCTCACCACCAGTCGGACAGAACTGATGAAGCTTCTTGGATGAGAGGTGAAACGTTTTCTACCTAAAACCAAGTCCAGATATTTTTTTCTACGTTTTATCAGCTGACTGTGCCCTGTATGACTGATAATTTGCACCGACATAAACGTGAAGTTAGGATATAGTTGAAGATTTGACCAAAAAAGAAAAGAAAATCATCTGTGTAAAAATCCACATACAACAAAGACAACTGAAACGCACTATCTGGTCTTACGAATGATCCGGAAGTTTCAAACACAGTTAATTAAAACGTCGATGAGCAACTGAGCAACCCGACGAGCAGCTGGGCTAGCTCTGCAGTAGGTTATTAAAATTATAATGCAGTATTAATCAATTGATAATCACACTCAAGTGTTTTTAGCCAGCAGTTACGTTGACAAGAATTTCATTCAACATGAATTCGCTGGACAACGCCATAAGGTTGTGTAAACAATGTTAAAAGCTTTTGCCGATAACAATAAATTAAGCTAGCTATCAAGTCGGCCAGCTCTGTTTAGCTATAATGACCTTATCGGTTAACGTTAACTCACCAGTTTTGTGGCTCGGTACGGTCCAGGCGTGATAACATGAGAACTCATATTTATCACAAACAGACACCGCTAAAAATTTCAATTCAACCGATATGAGAAGGGTAAAACATATCCATCACACGAGGGAAGACCTGTCGATGTTTTGCAACCAGATACGGAACGGGGAAACATTCAGCTACGCCTGGCCATACTCAATCTGTTCAAAAATACGAGCCGTGGTCTCCTGGCACATGATTGGACGGTACGCGGAACACGTGACCAGAAGAGGGCTGAGCCTTGACTGGAGATTCAAGCCAAATGAAAACAGAACACATCCTAAGTAACCTGTGCTATCTCAGAAGTGTGCAAAACCTAAAATATTATGAATTTAGAGATAACACCAGAGATAATGTGAGAACCGTTGATTACAAGGGCTATTATTGTGAAATTTCGAATTTAAGAAAACTCACTTGCAACAGTGTGTCCTGTATGTAAATAAAATGTTTTGGGAACAACTTGTTTTTCTTTTCAGTAATGATTGAGTTGTAAATGCTTGTAAAATCATTAATAATTATTTAGGGTTTTTTTTACCCCATCAGGTTTGCAGTTATAAATGTTATTATGACGTGCTGGAGGAGGATTTTCCACAATCTGGCAACCCAGAAGTTGTTTTACTAATGGCATAAACTGTAGATAACTAGTCTACAAAGCTTTAGTAAATGATGTATTAAAATTGACTATTTATAGCTTATAAAGTTTATAAATTGTGCCATATCAGAAACTAGCAGGCTACCAATAAATAATCTGATTTACGGTGTTAAGATGTGTTGTGTTTTACCATTGAGATAACCTTTCTGTTCTCATCCACCACAACCAAAAAACTTTTCAGTGTTGTGTGCTGTGCTCCAGTTTGTCTGAGCAGTCAAGAAAGTGCAGTGTCAGCAATGCAGCTTGGAAGTTAGTGCTATTGTTTTCTCTGATACACACAAGTGGAATTACATTAGCATATCTTAACAGGCAAACAGTGTGTGGTGGGGTTCAGACAGAGAGGCATTTCTAAAGGGATAGATATCTGGAGGCGGGGTTGACTCTGACTGCTGCTATAGACATGCTAACATCTTCTAACAGTACACTGTAAATCAAGCTTTCTTGTAAATCCGGTGGCCAATCCAGTTGATGTAGAATTCACACTCACTTGCTGTAGTAGTTTACTACTCATCAAGACTCAGTGAAAAGCAAAGTATGCACAACAGGCAAAGAGACAAGACAAGGAGTATTAGTACTTACAGATATTTTAATAACACACAAGTTGTTTGAAAGTCTAGTGATGGCTACCAGGTCCCTCAGGTTCAATGATGAAACCATTGTATAGAAAAATTAAGTCATCTGAGTGGTAATATTCAGAACAGGTCAGACTAAAGCTGCTGTCACAAAGATATTCCAGGCTGTGGGGATTGCATATACAAATGCAGTGAGGGGCTGAAAAAAGTGTAATCAAATAGTGTAGCACTGCTGTGGATCCCAGGATCCACCATGCTTTCTGAAAGTCATGTTTTCAGTGGGTTTCAGATCCAGACAAAACACAAGAAACAGACCTTTTTTCCAGGATGGGCTTTGTCAGCAGCTCAGAGAAAGAAAACATTTATTCTGTGGTAACCTGCTCAAATGATAAAAGCAATTAGGTATATTGACTGAAATACATTAAGTCATTTGAACAGAGGCAGCATCATTCTACACTATGGTATTTTCAGTGACATAATAGTGTCTTCTTATATTTTTGTGCTAATTTAATAACGCTTGTGTGTTCAACATGTATACAAAAAGGCACAATGGAGTTTAATGTCTTTTTTGACAAATGCTGGTCACAACATAACACTTTTTAAATTAATGGAGAAGTTCTGATGTGCACCTACTAGGGAAACGTCCAAAAAGCGTTGCTATTTTTTTTCCTAAGAAAGTTGTCTCTGTAGCCAATGTCTAATCACCCAAGAACCTATAGAAAATTATCATATTTGATGCTTGAATATAAAACAAGGCATATAGTATTTCATTAGGATAAAAGAATTTGGACCAATACAATCCTATCCTGAACTCCTGAGCAAGACTGCCCCCAGCTGATGATAACAGGGACCTTCTGTATGGAAAACTCTCACCCCTTCTAATACTGCATGTTAAAATGTTTTGGGAGGGTCAAACTAAGTCCTGTGCAGTGGTGGAAGTTAACAAAGAAAATATATATTTATTTGAGGTACTTGTACATTTTCTGGTTCTGCTCTACTCAACTGAAATTCTCATATAACATGTTTTACTCCACTACATTTATTCAGTACAATTCATTACTTTACATATTTAGATTAATAAGACAAAATATAGTAATTGTTAATATTCCTCATTTGAAAGTCACAGAGCTCAATTAAATGGCACAAAATAACCACAAAGAGAGAAAAACAACACTCAGAGACACCAAATGACCACAAAGAGACACAAATCTACTTCAGAGGAACACAAAATGACCACATTAAGTAGCATCATTACCAAAAAGAGACGCAAAACAACAAAAAAGAAACACAAAATGACCCCAAGGGCACAGAAAGATAGCTGGTATTTGCCTAGGGGGACATTTTATTCATAATGGGGTATATTCTTTAGATTGGTTTGTAACGTCATCATATTTACAGATATGCTGTTCACGATAATATTTACAACGTTTGAGTAATCTATTTTCTATAGAAATGTGTGCTTCTTAAAAAATGCCGTGACCCGGATTCGAACCGGGGTTGCTGCGGCCACAACGCAGAGTACTAACCACTATACGATCACGGCGAGCTAGGCACCGGACGACACAAAGCAAAACTATCCGCCCTAAACTCGGGCATAAAATGAAGCTAAACCAGTGCAAACACTGGAGAAAAGATCGTATATGTAGAATGAATCATCACTCGTGGACCTTTTTCTGCTTTAGAAGAGAGATGTAAACCACTTACGATGCTCTCTTTAAACATTTTGAATGATTATCGGTTATTAGTGTTTCCTAGGTTTAGGTCGAATTTAGTTAAAAATATTTAGAGGATAAACTATTTCATCGGATATAGTGGTGTCGAAAAATAAGTTTTTCATCTCCCAGAGTCTGGGCACGCCTTATGAGAGTTTAAAAATATAGTCGATGACTGATTGGTCGGTAACTGTGTATTCATACAGTTTTTGTGTATTCTTATCACCAATTGGACAGGACGTTACAATCCCTCGTTTTTCATTGGCTGATTAAACAGCTTGCCCGAGTTTCAAATTGCATCGTGTAGTGTTGTAGGAAGCGTGTTTTAACGTGTTTTTTGTCGACTACCAGCAGTGTGCGTTGTTATTTTAGCTGTTTTAAAGAACTAAATCCATAACATGTAGCGTACCACGAAGCGTGTTTTTATGTAAAATGGCTGAAGCGGTAACTTCGACTCTGAGAGGATTTCTGGACTTCAGTCCAGTAAACAGAGGCGATGCTAACAAGGAGAACGACGTCCCCGTTTTGAGTTTGAGCCATTTTTCAAAGGCTCCTTTTGTGACATTTGGAGCCGTAAAGCTAGGCACCTCTAAGTCCGCTGTGCTGCGAATTGAGAACCCTACGGATGATGCAGAAGTGGAGGTTACTATTGAAAAGATCCCGTCAATAAAAGGATTTTCTGTGGACCGCAGAACGTTCACGATACAGGTATGCTGATTTTCTTCTTCACAAATTAGACAACTCATGTGTTCCTACAACAAGATTTTAGTTTCCTAAAAAGGCCTGAGAGGTTATTGAAGTCTTGGCTAAATGAACTGAGCAAACGTCACTTAGCAGCTGTATGCCGGAATGTTATTCATATAATGTTTCTGCATGTAACGTTAGCAGTTCCCTCTTGTTCACCATCAAACCTGAGAGTCACTACTGCCAGCCACAGTCGCTAGGAGTTGCTCTTCAAGATATTAGAGAGAACTGAAGTGCTGTCACAAATCCATCCATTCATCATTCATATCTACTTTATATTTCATTTGTATTTTGTGGCATTCATGTGGACGGCAAAGTAAGAATTTCATTGTACAGGGAAACACGTTTCCTAACTGTGCATATGACAAATAAACACTTTGACCTTGACCATTGTATTCAGGGATCCAGATTGCGGTAAATGAATTAACTATAACATTTAAAATTCTTGTTATATCCCACTGATAAATTTAGATAATTCTGTGGTGTGATAATATAGTTTTAAGCCTTTCCCCCCCCTTGCATTTGTCTTACTTTGGTATGAATTACAATCATAGGAAGGGTGACCCACATTATATCACTACTTTGATTTTTTTTTTTCTAGCTGGACAAACATATACCCCTTAATGATTTTTATTTTGTCCTACATGTGCTCATTAAGACTTGCAGTTGCTCCATATCTTGCCTTGTGTTTGTGTTTGCAGCCTGAAGACTCCTTCAATTTGACAGTGTCCTGGACTCCAACAGAAGAAGGCAGGGTCCGGGAGCTCATCATCTTCAACGCCAATGGCGTTATTAAGCACCAGGCTGTTCTGCTGGGGAGAGCAGAAGCACCAAAAAAGAAAAAGGTAAGTCAGATTTGAGGCTTTTAATAGTTGAAATCATATTTACATATTTTTAGATACAGTATAGATATTTTGTTCTGTGTTACAGATGAGACATAACCAGAAAATATGTGTTATAAAACACATTTTATTGCCAGTTAGTTTTTTGTAAGCTGACTCATTGTTTCAGCTCTAAAATATTCTGTATACTTTAGTGTTTCATTGGAATGTTCTTTGCATGTAGCAAACATTTGCAGTTCATATTCACAGCTAAACATTAAGCAACCTCAGTTGTTTGCTCAATACTAAGTAGTGCTTGATGTCACAAGTCTGCCATGTCTTATATTTATTGTTTCTGTATTTCAGAAAAGCTTATGGGACACAATAAAAAACAAAAGGCAAGGTGAAAAAACAGCTGCCCCCAGAGGAAAGAAAACAGAGGCCACCTTGAAGATGGCAGCCAATAAAACTTTCCAAGTGTCCCGGACGCCGCAGTATAAGCGCGACAAGCCCCGCAGCCCACTTGCTTCACTCAATGAGAGCAAAGCTGTCAGAGAGAGGTCCCTCACAAAGTGCAGTCCTACTGCCGACCCTCCTTGGAAAATAGAGGAGCAGAAGGTCATAAATCCCAGCCAGAGGCAAGAGACTCTGGTGTTGTCAGACCAGGAGAATGTCCATCACCTTCAGAAGAGCTCTTGTCTTGTCCTAATTGTCCCGGACACAAAGTCGATGGACTCCGGCAGCATGTCTACTAGCCCAGATGTTCTGGCAGGCAGACCTGAAAACAAAGACATTTCCAAAGTGCTTAACAGGACCCTGTCACCTACTGGGACACCAGAAAGGTTTAAGAAGCTCATGCCTCATATTCAGTCAGAAAGCCCAGTTCCTGCTACTGTAAAGTCTGTGGCTGATGCTGAAGGAGACTGTGCATTAAGTAGAACCCCAGTTCTGTCTTTGAAACATGCACTGGCCATCATCGACTCTGATCTGGCCCACGTTAACCCCAGTCCTCGAGATGATAGTTCAAGCGGTGACTTTTCTGATTCGCTGGAATCCAAGTGTGAGAGTCATAGCTGTGGGTCTGACAGAAATGTCCCCAGAGTATTACCTGATAGCCCAGAGTTGTCTGAGTCTAGTGAGCCAAGACTGACTTTCTTTGTCAACAAAAAAGTTGTTGTGAGTGAGGTTGTTGTTTCAGAGTCTGATAAGGCTGTGGAAAGAGTTAAAAAAGCTTCTTTCACCTCTACCACAGTGACCAAGAGTAAAGCTCCAGTTGAGACAAACTGTTCAAATGGAAGGAAAATGAAGAAATCAAGGCGACGGCTCTTGGACCAAACACTCGAGCTGTCTGACGGCAGCAGTCAGTGTGACTCTGGACCAGGCACTCCAAACCTTCCTGTGATAGACCTGGGCACAGGAACCCAAGGACGGCAAAGCTCTGTGGCTTCCAGCCTCCTGTGTGATGACAGACATCAGGCCCTGGAGTTTACCTCCTCTGGCCTAACTGTACGGCTCGACAGATCGCCTATCCTTGTCACCTCGCCTCTGTCTACGGCTCCTACTTGCTTCTCTTTCTCATGCACATCTCCCCCTCCTGCAGGCCCTGCCCCCATTGCTTTTACCAGCGCCCTTCCCTCATCACCCGTCGGCCCATCTTCTCTACTTCGCCTCAACCTCTCAACGGACCCTAATGTGTATGAGCAGCTGACACATGTGTCCGATAAGGAAGAGTCATTTCCCATTCACATAGCATTGAAGAGCAAGAAGAGGAAGAGTGAGGAGTATTTGAAAAGTGATGCAAAGGAAGAAGATGCCTTGAAAAGTGACAGGGTCAAAAGGAGCAGGGTGGTAGCTGGAAAAACTGAGCCTCCAAGATCAGCGCAGGAGCAGAGAAGTGCATCACAGAGGCAACTGCCGAGAGCAGCAGGTAGGCAGCTGTGAAGTGTAAAATGCTTGTTACTTCTGTTTCATACCTCTGTAAACAGTGATTGCACTTTCAAGTACATAAAAGCTTAATTTGCCAGTTTATTCAAGACACTCATCAGGGATAGATGCTAATATTTTTAAGCGCTGGTCCCACGGGCCACCAAGCCCCTAAATATTTGCCACAGTACATTTTTGTGCCACAGAAGTAGACATATGTAAAAACAATGCAGAAAAGACCATCTAACACTTCAGTAAATGAAAAGACATTAACAGAATGAAAATAGGTTCCTGTGTTGGAACCTGTGTGTCAAATGTCTGCCTTGTTTGTGGACCCTCTGTGTTTACTACAAACGCTTTGTTTTCCAGGCTCGTTGAGTTCAATGTCTGCATCATCTCTGAAGAGTGTGAGGTCTGCAGTCCCTGCCAAGAAGAAGCAGCAGCTGAGCTCTAAACCTACCTCACGAGGTATAAAATGACATCTAATTACCTTCTCAAGGGAAGTACTTTCATACAAGAGTTGATGTCTGCGCTTGGGGTGCAGGTCTCTCTGTGAGTGAGGGTTAATAACGTGTTCTTAGGAGAGACACATTCATAACTTAAAAGCCACGAAGCAAAGTTATAACTCAAACCTGTAATGATCATATGAAGTACAATCTTTTGTACTTCATATGATCATTACAGGTTTGAGTCTTCACTACAATTTATGGTGAAATTGAACATAGCTTTTGTCCTGTTTGTCATAGGTGCTCCAAGTCTGAAATCGTCTCGCACTCCATCTGTGAAGAAGTCAAAAATTGTTGCTGTAGCACAGTCAAAGCTGACCTTTATTAAGCCTGCTCAAACAGGTATTTGATATCAGGATAATGTAAAATCGGCTTTTGTGGTGCATGAAAATATGTTTCACTTTTTTTTTTTTTTTAATCTTTAAAATGTTGTTTTCTGCATCAATCGTTTTCTTGCAGCTATACCGAGGCACCCGATGCCGTTTGCAGCCAAGAACATGTTCTATGATGAGAGGTGGATTGAGAAGCAGGAGAGAGGGTTTACATGGTGGATCAACTATGTCCTCACCCCAGATGACTTTAAAGTCAACACAGAGGTTGCTAAAGGTATCATCCGTGCACTTAGACACTGAGCAGACTGTCGCCACTTTGGGGAAGCATAGTGTTCGGTTTCCAGAAATAAAGAAGTGAATCACACTCTGATAGTAGCTTGCATGTGATTTCTCATTCACTGAACATTTTACACCTTAAACACAATAATTATTTCAGTGGACTTTACAGAGGTTTTTCAGCTCTAGCTTGTACAGTGGACTTGATAGTTCTGTACAAGTCTTAAGCTTTGCCTCTGTCATGTGTTTCTTGTGCAGTGAGCGCCGTGTCCATTGCTATGGGCAGTGATAACGACTTCAGTGTGCTTAAAGCTCCTACCAAAGAGGAGATGTCTTTCAGCACCTACACAGCCCGACGGAATCTAAACCGCCTCCGTCGTTCTGCCTGCCAGCTGTTCACATCAGAGGCCATGATCAAGGCTATTCAGAGGCTCGAACTGGAGGTGGAGGCCAAGCGGCTGCTGGTCCGAAAAGACCGCCATCTTTGGAAGGACATAGGTAAATGTCCTATATTATAAAACTGCCGTCGTAGGGTTTTTCAGTGCTGTGGAGTTCCTATCAAACCTCTGGATAATCTTGAAAGTAATTATTTTCTTGGTTTTTGCCAACTTTTAGGTGAACGACAAAAAGTCCTCAACTGGCTTCTTTCGTACAATCCGCTGTGGTTGCGGATTGGGCTCGAGGTATCGATACATCGTTCTCTTCTGCTTTTCAACATTAGTTTTGTTTAGCATTCATGTTAAATACAGTGTTGCTCTTTCTCAGACGATCTACGGGGAGTTGATTTCACTAGAGAGCAACAGTGATGCCTTGGGTCTGGCTATGTTCATCCTCCAGCGGCTGCTGTGGAACCCAGACATTGCTGCAGAGTTCAGGCACCCCAGGGTGCCTCACCTTTACAAAGATGGTAATTAAACACCACTAGCTGTTGTGCTATCTGAACCAAAGACTGTTGTGTTACTGCCACTAGAGGTAGAGACTTTCTTGGGAAACTACTTGTAGTATATTTGAATGCAGAATTATTAAAACAACATTGTGTTTCAGCAGACACAAACGTTTTTGTCTTATCATAAACAGACGGAAATCCTGACCCTTCATCAGCATCCTAACATCAGAATCGATAACTAACATTTGAGAAGCCTGAACCAAAGAAAGTTTTGAGATTTTACTTTTTAAAAAAAGTTATCTTAAAATGGTTAATTGAATATCCAACCAGTCACTGTTAGGTTAAAATGTCCCAAACTTTTCCACCTCCCAAAAATACACTTTTGTATATAGATTTAAAAAGTATGGCTGAACATTTCAGGTTTCTTTAAATTTGGAATCCCTCTTTCAACTTAGAAGCACACATTTACACTATTATGGGGCCTTTACTCGAACATTAGAAATCGAAAGAGTATCAATTCAGTTAAGATTTGTTATGTAGTAGTATAACAAAAACTAATGTAGGCTTGTGTTAACCTTTTCTTGTTGAGGCCATGAGGAGGCGCTGTCTCGCTTTACTCTGAAGAAGCTGCTCCTGCTGGTGTGTTTCCTGGACAAGGCCAAAGAGTCTCGGCTGATTGAGCACGACCCCTGTCTGTTCTGCGTGGATTCAGAGTTCAAGGTAGGCCAAGGCCTCCCCCTGTCAACAATAAACATTAAATCCATAAAAGGGGGGGGAATCTAATCACTGTCTTGTTGAAGGTGCAGCCATGTCAAATAAGTGAAATCCTAAACTTGTGGAGAACATAAAATCTGGAGGTTTTTGTCACTTATGAAGATCTCATACTCCTGGCTTCTTTCCTGTCTTAGACTGAATGTTAACAGGAAATAACAGGTCTTATTTTTAGTATATAATACAGTAATTGTGATATTAAAGCCATCAAAGTCAGATAAACTGGACAAAAAATAAACCACATTATGATTATGACTGACATGTAGAAACAGCAATATTATGGGGGTGTTGAAATGGGATTGCTCTGTCACACAGTTTTTAATGGATATAATGAACCGCACACGTAAATGTGGTTGTCACTGCTTCTGACTGACTGACAGAAGGTGAAATTCTTGCACTCACCTGCTGACACTCGTGCTGTGGTTGCCAAACTAGTCACAATATGCTGCACACATTGCTTAGTCAGAGTTTGACTGACAGCTTCCGCATGAGCACAAACAATTCGTACTAACCAGACAAATGCACCGGGGTTCGCGTTAACTAAATTATATAGCGTAGGTGTTAAAGCACCCTTACAGGCATTTTATACATGGCACCTATTAGGATACTAATTCTAATAATATACTGTGCATATCAGGCCTGATTTTATTTTAATTAATTTATTTTTTTTTGGTTACAGACAAGTAAAGACCTACTCCTGGCCTTCTCCAGGGACTTCCTGAGTGGAGAGGGGATCCTCCCCCGACACCTCGGCTACCTGGGGTTACCTGTCTCCCACGTTCAGATGCCCTTGGATGAGTTCAACTTTGCTGTGAAGAATCTGGCAGTTGACTTGAAATGTGGGATTCGGCTAGTGTGAGTGAGATGTCATGAATTTTAATATGACACTTTGATCCCCGTTGGGATATTCACTTTTCTCAGAGGTCAGGCTCAGCTACACCTCAGTATCCCTGGAGCTTAGCAGGATTCTCACTAACTGCCTTGTCAGTGTAACAGGATTACTCTGTGATCATAGTTCAGTCTTGTATGTGGCTCTTCAGGACAAAGGTAGATTTAAGGATCAGAAATGCTCTAGAACAGGCATGGATGAATAGTTTGCAATCAGTTTTTCAACTAAATTTCCTGAAAAGAAATTGTATCACACTATCTGATCTTTAGGTCCACTTAAAACTAATTCCCAGCTAATAAAGGCAGTTTAGATACCTCAGAAACATCTGTGTTTCTCGATTCTACAGTACATGTAACACAAAAGACCTAAAAAAAAAAAAAAGCATCCTCATTATGAAGTTTTTTTTCATATTGGGTTTCTTTCAGCCGTGTGATGGAACTCCTCACCCAGGACTGGGCTTTGTTGGCGAAGCTCCGTCTGCCAGCCATCAGCCGCCTGCAGAAGGTTCACAACGTCGACATTGTTCTGCAAGTGCTCAAAAGCAAAG
Source organism: Monopterus albus (assembly GCF_001952655.1). Lineage (NCBI taxonomy): Eukaryota > Metazoa > Chordata > Actinopteri > Synbranchiformes > Synbranchidae > Monopterus > Monopterus albus. Next base: position 198,974 of record NW_018128324.1, read on the forward strand.
GGGTCGATCTCAAGGATGAAAATGGTAATTATGGTTTTTGTCCTGAGCAAACAGTAACAGGGAGAGAGGCTCAACCTGAGGCAGTGTTTGCCCTCAACTAAATGAGAGTTTGTCATCATGTTTTTGGACATTTCTCATTGCCTACATGTTTCACTTCGGCATGAAAAACTGACACTGTGCTGCGGTCTGTGTGCAGTAAACTGATGGTTCAGCATTTTGTCTTCATTTTCAGGCTCCACCATTGACTCCAGAGACATTGTGGATGGACACAGAGAAAAGACATTAAGCCTCTTGTGGAAAATCATCTTTGCGTTTCATGTGCGTATCTGACTTGGCTGGTTGTTCACAAAATTCTAGTCATTTTTTAACTTGTGAAAATTGTTCACTGATAAGAGATTTTATTTGACAACACTTTAAGGTGGAGGTGATTCTGGACGAGGATCAGTTGAGGGAAGAGACTGGATTCCTGAAGAGAGCGTTGAGGACCAAACGGAGGCTGCTATGTGTGAGGGCCGATTGGGGACTTCAGCCAAGTCCTGCAAAGACCCGGGTGCCGTATGAACATGGCAGCACCAGGATTACCCTGCTGATGGACTGGGCCCGTGCTGTGTGTGACTTCTACAACCTGAAGGTGAGTTTGAAATAAAATCTGACATGACTTTGACCTCTTATCAAAAGATGGAACAATAAAGAACAGCTTCACTGTTGTTGAGCTTAGTTTTTCAGCCCTAAATCAGTGTCACAGAAGTCTTCACAGGGTCTGCTTTTAGAAGACAGGAAATGTCAGGAAAAGTCAGCTGTCTGTCTGCATAGGTGGAGAACTTCACCGTGGCGTTCTCAGATGGCCGCATCCTCTGCTACCTTATCCACCACTACCACCCCAGTCTGCTGCCAGAGGAGGCTGTCAGTCACAGCACCACACAGACTGTCGAGTGCTCACCGAGGGGCCGCCTTGAGCTCAGCTGCTCAGCCAGCGATTCTGACAGCTCCTTTGACTCCTTGCCGACAGGCCTGTACGGTACGTCAGCTGTGTGCCGTGTCCTCACTGCAGTTATCTGTTTGAATGCACGTTTTTTAAAATGATCCAGCGGTGATTTGCTCATCACACAGACATTATTGGTGTGGAAAACAGGCATTTGGGGGAAAAAGAAATTGAGGGAGATCATAGGAGTAAACCAGAATGTAGGGTTAGGCCCACTGGTGCCCGCAGAGTGGTACTGCAAAGGTTTAAATTAAAATGATGTATTTATTTATTTATTTTATTAACGCTGTCAAATAACTGCATTTTTTTAAAATATCTGTTCTAAACAATGCTGGAAAGTAACAAAGTACATTTATTGAAGTACTGTACTTAAGTACAATTATGAGGTATTTGTACTTGAGTATTTTCATTTTCTGTTACTTCATACTTGGACTTCACTACATTTTAGAAGCAAATATTGTACTTTTTACTCCACTACATTTACTTTTTAACTTTAGTTATTTTACAGAACTAAATGAATACAAAAATGACTCTACGGTGGAGAATTCACCAGCTACATTCCCTTTCAAGTAGCTCCGAGGTTGACAAATCCAACCAGTGGTCGCTGCTCCTTCCCCTACACAACCACAGTCCCAACGATGTAAAATGTAAGCTTGTATGTATGACTTCTAAGTGCAGCTGTGTCATTTTGTGAACAGGCCCAGATTCTCCATCAGTGACGTTTAAACAGCTTCTGGAAAACGAGAAAAACAACTTCAGACTGGTCAACACTGCTGTGGCTTTCCTTGGCGGAGTTCCCGCCATGATCAACCCAGCTGACATGTCCAACACTATCCCCAGTGAGAAGGTGAGAGGGACGAGGCTTCTCTGTCCTCTGACATGCTGACGTTCAATGTGTGATTAATTGTAATGTGTGATTAATTGTCAGTGGAACATTTTTCCTTTATGAGCAGAAGCAGTTTTGTTTTCTGCCATTAACAGAATATTATTCATGTTCCCAAGTATTGATTCCTCACTCTTCCTTCTGTCATGGCCACAAGATTTTATCGCATGTTTTCACTGTGCAGTGTCGGCTGTTAGTGCCAGCTCCGAGACCAGGGTCTTTTCATAGCTGTATTTACAAATAACAAAATGCACTGAATCACTTTTAGAAGATGAAGCAATCAAGGTTTAAATTAATGGGGTTTTTTGGAACAACAAACTGTAAATTGTTGTTCTATTAAATCCTGTAGATGGAAATAAGTCAACCCCAAGATGTTTGAAAATTAGTGTTAAGACCAGAGTGAACACTACATTTCTGCCTTTTATCCACATCTGTGTATTTCCAGGTTGTGATGTCTTACCTTTCGTTCCTGTGTGCTCGTCTGCTGGACCTGAGGAAAGAAACCAGGGCAGCTCGGGTGATACAGGGCGCCTGGAGGAAATACAGCCTAAAGAAAGATCTGCAGCTCTACGAGGTGGGTTCTGAGTTTGGTGCCAAGTTTGAGATGTTAGCCAGTTATGTATGGATGGTCCCAAAATGATGCCTAATGATTTATTCATTTATCTTGTTTCTTTTGGACACAGGAAAGAAACACAGCTGCTCTGAAAATCCAGTTAGTTGTGAGGAATTTTCTACAGAAGTGCAGGGCTAAGAGGCGGAATCAAGCTGCTGTTCTCATCCAGTCTGCCTGGAGGGGATATTTCACCCGCAACAGGCTGAGGCTAAGAAAAGAGGCTCAATTTCAGACTCTGCAGCATGAAGCAGCAGCTGTCATTCAGGTAGGTGTTTGTTAGTCTATGTGCGGATGAAAGGCTGACAATAAAATATAAAATATTGATTTGCTCAGGTTTTTAATGTCTGTCCATTTTGTTACAGCAAGGATACTAGAATAATGGAGCCTGCTTGTGTAATCACTTTTTAAACAGATGTTTCTTATCTTGTCCATACAGGCTCACTGGAGGATGTTGTTGGTCAGGAGGGCTTACCTACGCCTCAGATACTACACCATTGTTGTCCAAGCACAGTGGAGAATGAAGAGGGTTGCTTCTGCTTATGAAAGAATCTACTGGGCGGCAACAGTCATTCAGAAGCACTCACGAGCATGGGCTCTTGCAAGAAAAGATCGGGAATGGTATTGTTCCTTTAGAACTGTAGTGGTAAAAATACAGAGAGGATATAGAAGATGGAAAACCCAGAAAACAGAAAAAGAAAACCGAGCTGCCAAAGTGATACAAGCCATGTTTAAGAAGTGGTACAAGGAAAAACTGGCCACAAGAAGTGCTGCTGCTGTAAGGATTCAGTCTTGGTACAGAATGCAGAGGTGTCTCCATCAGTACAGAAAGATCAAGAGAAGCATCATGCTCTTTCAAGCCCAATACAGAGGTCATGCACAGAGGCGATGCTTTCAGATGTGGAAGCATCAGCACCACTCAGCTACTGTCATCCAGAGCGCCTTCCGAGGACATGCTGTCAGAAAACAGGTGGCACAAAAGAGATGTGCTGCAGTCATAATTCAATGCTGGTTTAGGGCCTCTGTGAAAAGAGACATGGAGAGGCAAATGTTTATGAGGATGAGATGGGCTGCTGTTACCATACAGGCAGCTTATCGTGGAAAAGTGGCTCGAGAGTCGCTGAAGAAACAACACAAGGCAGCAAAGGTAATCCAGGCAGGTTTTAGGAGGTATGCTGCTCAAAGGCACTATCTTGTCTTGAAAAAAGCTGCAGCTGTGATACAGCAGAAGTACAGAGCCACAACTTTGGCTCATAAGACAAAGCAGAATTATGACGCTCTTAGGAAAGCTGCACTTATCATACAAGCGAACTGGAGAGGCAGAGCTGACAGGAAGTGGATAGAAAAGCAGCATCAATGTGCAACACTGATACAGTCTTACTATCGTCAGCACAAAGCACAAGCTGAGTACAGGTCAAAGAAGGCAGCAGCTGTAATCATACAATGTCACTACAAAGCTTATGTTGCTGGAAAGGAGACCAGGGAAGCATTTCTGCACCAGAGAGCAGCCTGTGTTACTCTTCAAGCTGCATTCAGAGGCATGAGAGTTAGGACAGAGCTGAACAAAATGCACTGGGCGGCAACTGTCATTCAATCTTCAGTTAGGATGTTTTTATGTAGGAAACAATATTATCTCCTTCAAAGTGCTGTGATTATTATCCAAAGTCGATACAGAGCTCTTCTGCTCCGCAGGGCACAGCAAACTGAGTACAGGGAGCTAAAGCAGGCCACCATAAAGATACAAGCTGTCTACAGAGGATTTAGAGTGAGGGAAGACCTAAAGAAGAGGCACAACGCAGCCAGAGCAATCCAAGCTCAGTTTAGGATGCACAGAATGCGTATGGCATATCTTGCCACCAAGTGTGCTGCCATTATTATTCAGGAACGCTACAGAGCGAGGTTGCTCAGGGATCAGCAGCTGCAGAACTACAGAACAATGAAATCTTCAGCTGTAGCCATCCAGGCAGCATATCGTGGCCACAGGGCTAGGAGGAAGGTTGCAGAGATGCACAGAGCTGCTGTGGTCATTCAGCGAAAGTTCCTCACCATCCGAGACAGAAATAGGTTTATAGCTATCAAGAAAGCAGTTTTGGTTTGTCAACAGAGGTACAGAGCAATGATGCTGGCAAGAAAAGAACATCTGGTATATCTGTCAAAGCGCAGGGCAGTCATCTATCTGCAAGCAGCCTACCGAGGATATGAGGTCAGAAAGCAGTTGCATATCCAGCATATGGCAGCTGTAACAATTCAGTCTCACTTCCGCAAATATCAGCACAGAACCTACTACAAGAAGCTCTGCTGGGCTGCCAGTGTACTGCAGACATGTTACAGAGCCAACAAAAAAATGAGAGAGGAGATGCAAACCCTAAAAGCCAAGAGAAATGCTGCTGTTGTCTTACAAGCTGCGTTTCATGGAATGAAATCCAGAAGAATAATCAAACAAAGGCATCAGGCTGCCACTGTTATCCAGAGAGCTTACAGAACCCACTGTGAGCGCAAGCAGTACCTAACCTTAAAATCCTCTGTCCTCACCATTCAACGGAGGTATCGGACCACTGTAGCAGCAAAGGAAAAAAGGAAAAGAGACCTGCAAATGCGCAGAGCAGCTGTCGTTCTTCAGGCAATGTACAGAGGCCAGCAGGTGAGGAAAGAGTTTGCTCGTCGCCATCAGGCTGCCACTGTGATCCAGTCTGCGTTCAGAAAGCACAGAGAGGAAGTCAAATTTCAGGCCATGCGACTATCTGCAGTTGTCATCCAGAGACACTATCGGGCCCTTGTTCTTCAGAGGCGAGCAAAAGAAAACTTCCTAAAAGTGAGAAATTCTGCTGTTGTTCTCCAGGCAGCTTTCAGAGGTTATCATGTTCGAACCAACATTGCCAAGATGCACAGGGCGGCTACTGTCATTCAGGCAAACTTCAGGAGGTACAAACAGCAGTCAGAGTTCAGGAGACGGCACTGGGCTGCCTCTGTCTTACAGCAGAGGTTTAGAGCTCGGAGACAGAGAAACCTTGAGATGAAAAATTACCAAGAGGTCAGAAAAGCTGCTGTTGTATTACAGGCTGCCTATCGTGGAATGAAATCCAGAAGAATCATCAAACAAAGCCATCAGTCTGCCAGTGTTATCCAGAGAGCTTTCAGAGCCTATTCCGAACGCAAGCAGTATCTGAGCTTAAAATCCTCTGTCCTTACCATTCAGCAGCGATATCGGGCCACTGTATCAGGTAAAGCACAAAGAACACAGTACCTGGAACTGCGTGGTGCAGCCACACGACGTGCCGCTGTCATGCTTCAGGCAGCATACAGAGGGTGTCGGGTGAGGAAAGAGTTTGCTCATCGCCATCAGGCCGCCACTGTGATCCAGTCTGCGTTCAGAAAACACAGAGAGGAAGTCAAATTTCAGGCCATGCGACTATCTGCAGTTATCATCCAGAGACACTATCTGGCCCTTGTTCTTCAGAGGCGAGCAAAAGAAAACTTCCTAAAAGTGAGAAATTCTGCTGTTGTTCTCCAGGCAGCTTTCAGAGGTCATCATGTTCGAACCAACATTGCCAAGATGCACAGGGCGGCTACTGTCATTCAGGCAAACTTCAGGAGGCACAAACAGCAGTCAGCGTTCAGGAGACGGCGCTGGGCTGCCTCTGTCTTACAGCAGAGGTTTAGAGCTCGGAGACAGAGAAACCTTGAGATGAAAAATTACCAAGAGGTCAGAAAAGCTGCTGTTGTATTACAGGCTGCCTATCGTGGAATGAAATCCAGAAGAATCATCAAACAAAGCCATCAGTCTGCCAGTGTTATCCAGAGAGCTTTCAGAGCACACTGTGAGCACAAGCAGTATCTGACCTTAAAATCCTCTGTCCTCACCATTCAGCAGCGAAGGAGAAACCTCAAAGAAAACCACAAAGCTGCCACTGTTATCCAGAGAGCTTTCAGAGCACACTGTGAGCACAAGCAGTATCTGACCTTAAAATCCTCTGTCCTCACCATTCAGCAGCGGTATCGAGCCACTGTAGCAGCAAAGGAACAAATGAAAAAATGGCAAAAAGCACGACGTGCCGCTGTCATTCTTCAGGCAGCATACAGAGGGTGTCGTGTGAGGAAAGAGTTTGCTCGTCGCCATCAGGCCGCCACTGTGATCCAGTCTGCGTTCAGAAAACACAGAGAGGAAGTCAAATTTCAGGCCATGCGACTATCTGTAGTTATCATCCAGAGACACTATCGGGCCCTTGTTCTTCAGAGGCGAGCAAAAGAAAACTTCCTAAAAGTGAGAAATTCTGCTGTTGTTCTCCAGGCAGCTTTCAGAGGTTATCATGTTCGAACCAACATTGCCAAGATGCACAGGGCGGCTACTGTCATTCAGGCAAACTTCAGGAGGTACAAACAGCAGTCAGAGTTCAGGAGACGGCACTGGGCTGCCTCTGTCTTACAGCAGAGGTTTAGAGCTCGGAGACAGAGAAACCTTGAGATGAAAAATTACCAAGAGGTCAGAAAAGCTGCTGTTGTATTACAGGCTGCCTATCGTGGAATGAAATCAAGGAGAAACCTCAAAGAAAACCACAAAGCTGCCACTGTTATCCAGAGAGCTTTCAGAGCACACTGTGAGCACAAGCAGTATCTGACCTTAAAATCCTCTGTCCTCACCATTCAGCAGCGGTATCGAGCCACTGTAGCAGCAAAGGAACAAATGAAAAAATGGCAAAAAACACGACGTGCCGCTGTCATGCTTCAGGCAGCATACAGAGGGTGTCGGGTGAGGAAAGAGTTTGCTCATCGCCATCAGGCCGCCACTGTGATCCAGTCTGCGTTCAGAAAACACAGAGAGGAAGTCAAATTTCAGGCCATGCGACTATCTGTAGTTATCATCCAGAGACACTATCGGGCCCTTGTTCTTCAGAGGCGAGCAAAAGAAAACTTCCTAAAAGTGAGAAATTCTGCTGTTGTTCTCCAGGCAGCTTTCAGAGGTCATCATGTTCGAACCAACATTGCCAAGATGCACAGGGCGGCTACTGTCATTCAGGCAAACTTCAGGAGGCACAAACAGCAGTTAGCGTTCAGGAGACGGCGCTGGGCTGCCTCTGTCTTACAGCAGAGGTTTAGAGCTCGGAGACAGAGAAACCTTGAGATGAAAAATTACCAAGAGGTCAGAAAAGCTGCTGTTGTATTACAGGCTGCCTATCGTGGAATGAAATCCAGAAGAATCATCAAACAAAGCCATCAGTCTGCCAGTGTTATCCAGAGAGCTTTCAGAGCCTATTCCGAACGCAAGCAGTATCTGAGCTTAAAATCCTCTGTCCTTACCATTCAGCAGCGATATCGGGCCACTGTATCAGGTAAAGCACAAAGAACACAGTACCTGGAACTGCGTGGTGCAGCCATCATCCTTCAGGCAGTGTACAGAGGCCAGCAGGTGAGGAAGGAGGTTGCTCGTCGCCATCACGCTGCCACTGTGATCCAGTCTGTGTTCAGAAAGCACAGAGAGGAAGTCAAATTTCAGGCCATACAACTGTCTGCAGTTATCATCCAGAGACACTATCGGGCCTGTATTCTCCAAAGACAGGAAAGAGAAAAGTTTGTGAAAGTGAAACAATCCACCATCATCATCCAGGCAGCATTTAGAGGGTGGTGTGTCAGGAAGGACTTCAGGCGACGTAATCAAGCTGCCATTATGATCCAGTCATGCTGGAGATCCTCAGTGCAGAGGCGTATCATCCAAAGGAAGAGAGAAGCAGCCATTAAACTCCAGCGGAGGTTCCGGGCAGTGCAGCTTGGCAGGGCGGAGAGGAACAACTACATCCGGATGCGGCAAGCTGTCGTCACACTTCAGGCACACTGCAAGGCTTGGATTGCAAGAAGACAGGTAATAGGCATAGTTTAAAGTTCAAAGCCTGCTATAAATTGGTATTTTGTTCCTCGATACAGCATTGAGTTTATATTCATTAACCTTGGGGGAATGTAAAAATTTTAACTGGTGATCCATCAAAGCAAACATTGCATTTAAATGTTAATTTAAAATCTTGAGTAGACAAATTAAATTAATATAGTCAAGTGACAGGAAACCACTGCCTGCCCAGAACAAACCTGACCATATTAAAATTTGATTTGTAGTAAATGGGCCCAAAAAATAAAAAGCAAAATGGTTGTATCCTTTGCATAACGTTGTGTTTCAGGTACAAGAGGTAGCCAAGGCAGAGAGGAGGCTTCGTTTTACGTCAGCTGTCTTCCATCATCTCAGTGCCATCAAGATCCAACGAGCTCTGAGAGCCCACTGGGCTTTAGAGTCGGCAAAAAGGCAAATCCATTCCATCATCACCATACAGGTACAGATAAACAGGTCTGAATGCCATTTTTCCAAACTGAATTTGGCAGTGGAAACAATTAGTGCTCTGGTGCATGTAATTAAATCTATGAATGAAACATTTCTTAAAATTATTCCCTTGTTTCTTAGCAATGGGTGAAAGCAAAGCAGCAGAGAAGACGGTATCTGGAGGAAAAGAGGAAGGTGGTTATAGTGCAGAGAGCGGTCAAGCGCTGGTTAGCCTGTCGCCACAAAGCAGCATACATCATCCAGAAGGCTGTCCGAAAATTCCTCCTGCTCAGGCGCCAGAAGAGGGTTCAACGGGGCATTGTCAAAGCTCAGGTAACCACAGTCAGAGACAGCCTTGGTTTTTACATGCACCAGTGCTTATCACCTGATTGGAGTCTTTCCCCCTCCCATCTTCTCCCTCCAGGCTCTGTGGAGAGGACACCGCTCCCGCCGACTGAATGACAATCCTAAGGTTGTAAAGTTGAGACACCGCCTACTTAAAGTCTCTGCCAGCATCCGAGAGGAGGACAAACTGTGTAACAAAACGTCATCTGCGCTGGATTACCTCCTTCGTTACAAACACTTCTCCTACATTCTAGAGGCCCTTAAAAATCTAGGTAAGGTTTGGTTATTTCTGCTAATTGACCCATATGTAGACACTGTAAAGCTTATAAACTAGCTTTAGTGGAAGAGCAACTACTATATATGAAACTCAGTTCGTTACATTAGCAGCTGGTTAATACCTGCTCCTAAAATCAAATGTGTGTGAAAATCCAACCATGTGTTTGTGCCTCTCTTTTTGTGTGTGTGTGTTCACAGAAACTGCCACCAGGCTTTCCCCAGAATGCTGTGAGCGGCTGGTGGAGAGCGGTGCCACTAATGTCATCTTCACGCTCATCCGCTGCTGCAACAGGAGCGTCCCCTGCATGGACGTCATCACCTTATCCATCCAGATCCTCCTTAACCTTTCCAAGGTACCTCGAACCCAGAGCTGCTGGTTTTCTCTAACATTGCCTTATAAAGTGATCAACGTTTGAAGATAATGGTAAATATAGTGATCAGTTGACATTAATGCTACACTTCCTACCTGAATTTAGGAATGCATTTTCAGTCCAGTTTTCATTTACAGTAGCCAAAGTCCTCCAATCACACCAAATTAGTTTCACTTACCATGTATAGCATATGTAAAATAAATTGTGTAAAGTATTGCCAAATACTTGTGTGTTATAGGTTTAAATTTCAGTGTTCAAATTGTAGAATAACAGAACAAGACTAAAGTGTACAGCAAATTTGCAGTGTGAACATATAAACATAAAAATGTAAAGTCTGTGAGATTTTGCTAATATTTGACTTGTTCGGCTTGTAGGTTGTACCAGACAAAAGATCCTCCTCCACTGGCTGCAGCATTATATTTACAATATTATAAATAATATTTAAATAATTAAAATATTAGCTGAGAAAATATGAAAAGGAGCATTATTTAATACTGTAACGCCAGAACATCACATTGAATTAAACAGACACTTGTCCAGGCAAGTTTCCTATTAGGTTTTTGCAGTGAGAGGTGAAACTGGAGGACAGGGAACCAAGATATGAGATCAAAGTGTAAGATGAATCTGACTCTATTGTTTTCTTGTCCCCGTTTTATCCAAATCTGCAAGTCCCCATTCCCTGATCACAGCATGTTTGGTTGGTTTTATTGATTTTATTCATGTTGCTGTGTGAACTTTGATTGCTTGACTTGGAAAATAATCAGAAACTCTGCCAAGAACATGTTGGCAGGGTTTATAGTAATTTCCTTTTAACAGTGAAAATAATGGTGGTGCACTCTGATCACATGAAACTCTGCTCCCCGATTGACAGGTTGTATCAGACTTATTTTATATTATGCTACTTATTTATCTACTTTATATTTCATTTGTATTTTGTGGCATTCATGTGGACGGCAAAGTGAGAATTTCATTGTACAGGGAAACACGTTTCCCAACTGTGCATATGACAAATAAACACTTTGACCTTTGACTTAACAACAGCAACATGACTGTGGATGTTATCAGCTTTTGTTTGTGTTTGGTCACCAACAACCTTGAGTGCATACTGTGTGTGGGAGACAGGCACCTTGCTATTATCCTGTCTCTCAAATCTTTTTTTTCCTTTGCTCTGTCTGAACAAGTGTTTACTGCGGTGCTTTGTGGGTGAAGGGAACAACGTTCGTGCTAATTGTTGTGTGCAAGCAGTGACGGAAATGTGTTTGATCAGAAATAAGGACATCAAAACATTTGAAGATCTTTTTGACATTAATATTTCCAAGTCAATGAACCACTGTTTGTAGTGATAGTGCACGTTATGCTGTCCCCACCATTCACCCATAATGCACCATGTTAAACATTGCATTACATTGTTATGTTTTAGGTCCATAGGTTTTAATTTCATGTTTGTACTGTCTTCCCTATTTGCTCTCTTTCCTCTCATCTACTCACTCTGGGTTTCCTCCTTCAGTACCACAAAACCATCGAGGCAGTATATTTGGTGGAACATTCTGTAGACACACTGCTGGACCTGCTGCAGAGATACCGGGAGAAGGCAGGGGATAAAGTGGCAGAAAAGGGTGGCAGCATCTTCACAAAGGCCTGCTTCCTCCTCGCTCTCCTGCTGCAAGACAACCATCGTGCTGTGGTCCGTAACTACTGTAACATACTTTTGAAATGAGTTATTCCAGTAATTTAAGGAAATTTAATATAAATACTAATAAAAACTACAAGGAAAGAGTATAAATATAATGCATTTTATTTTCTTTAGGAGGTTAAGAAGCTCCCCAAGGCCTTGGAAAGGATACGCAGTATTTATCACCTCACTGCTCGCAAACACAAGATGGATGCAGAAAGAACTGTTGCCAAACAGAAGATGAATGCCTCAGTCAACGGGAGCTTCTTTGTTCAAGCAACGCCTCGTAAATCCCGCCCTGTGCCAAAGTATGTACATATATACTGTGTACAGGAGTAAAATCCTCTCATAACTAGCCACAAATGCGTAGTCTGTGATTTACGATTAGTTAAGATTACAACTGTGTCTCCTAAAGGCCATAAATGTGTTCATTTATATATAAATATTGAGATTTACAAATGCGTAAAAACAATTTTCTGCAGTTCTTTAAAATGTATTTACAAGGGGTGTGTATCACTCCCTCACACAATTTGATATGTATCTTGATACATGGTCCACGATTAGATACAAATACTGCAAAATGTGTAAAGATACGATTCAGAGTGATTTTGATTCGATGCAGCGGATACTCTGTTTTAGCTTTTATTTGAAACACTAACTGTATTGTTTCCATGGTTCAACAACGTGTCGCCTTCATAACGTTTCTACCTGTGAGGTCAGTAGTACTCCCGGTAAAGGCTACTCAACACAAGCGTTGCATGTTCTACACACCGCACTGTGTGCAGTGTTTTTCCTGGACCTGCAAAATTAAGGAGGCATTTGAATGCTGGGAGGGGCTGGTCCACACACACAGTGAGAAGTTCCAGAAAACTTGCCAAAGTTCAGTTTATGAGGTCCTTATTGATTTTACACAAACTCATTTAGTTTGAATCTGTGGTTTTCAACTGACGCAGCTGTAAATCTGACTATCGCTTTACCGATTTCGGTTTCTTTACAGATTGCTAGGTTCGTGTGGACAGATCACTTAACACACATGGACCATGTTATGCTCATGTGCGAGGGTGAAACATTTTCTCGCTCTTAAGGACAGGTGGAGCCATTATGAAAATCATTCTGCAATCAGTATTTAATGTCAGTACACAAGTTAGGCCCTCTGTTCACCATGGAATATGTGGTCACAGCACTACTACCTACTAGCTACCAACATTACTTTTAACTTGAGTCTTGTTGGGATGGTGTACTGAGCTAGTAGTGGCAGCTGGTGGGTCACTAAGCTAGCAGCACCTAAGGTTGAAGAGAGAACCTAACTTATGGACTAGCATTACCTTAATTATTGATTGCAACATGACATTCATGCTAGAATGCGGACGTGTTCTGATTTAAACAAAGTTAAAGCCACGTGCCATCAGAATATTCCACATTAAAATATGTATTTAATTAAAGACCAGCCAATGTGTGATGAGCAATTTTATCTCTGGAAAAAGCCTGAAAAGCCAAATGTCCACGTTTTCTATCTTATGGATCTCAGAGCAAGAGAATACTCCCAAAGCCACACGAGCATAATGTGATCTGTGCATGTGCACAACAATCTAAATTCATTTTAAAGAACTGCACACAGAAACCAGTTTTTACCCATTTCTAAATTGCCAAATAAGCATTTGTGGCTAGTTATATATGTCTAAGATATCAGATGTTTTCTGTGGTAACTGACATCCTGCTTTTGTTTTACAGATTTGCACCAGATTGGGTTCTCAGAAAGGACAAGCTCAAAGATATTGTGGACCCACTGAGGGCCATTCAAATGGTGGCAGACATACTGTCCATTGTGTTGTAAAGATAATCTTGATTCAACATCTCCACATTTTTCCTTCATAAAATGTTTTTTTTTTTACTTTTTACAGACACATTCCCATGTATATAATAAAAACGGATTTGTTTTTTTTATGGTCCAGTTTCATATAGCTTTCATGTTTTCCTTGTCTTTGACTAGACTGAGATTGGCAAAGTGAAACCAGATTAATTGATCTTTACATGTGAGTCAGAAGTTAAATTAGGGTCACATGCCTTGTTCATGTGTAAGTTCTTTAGTAGCACTACAAAAAATGTCAATGTTAATGTCAATTTGCTAACATGCTGTTTTTTTTTTTTATTATTATTTCATTTGGCCTCAACTGAGAGTTTTATAATGGCATTAACTCTGATTTAATCATAAAAAAATTGTTAAAGATGTCAGATTATAATTTTATAAAGGTCCTGACTAGAAGTAACACAAGCACAGGTTCAAACTTTTCTCTAAAGCAGCACTTTAAATCACTGGGTGCACTGTGTCATAATATGTGGTTACTCACAGTCCTCAAGTTGCATCATTCCCAGTCAATGAAAGCCCTTATTGGCATGAGAGCAGCAGCTCCACACCATAATCACACTTCCAAAGGATTCCCACTGTGCCAACAGGTCTTTCTTACACGTGAACTCAATCATTATGGGCTGAATACATCTTGGAGAACTTTGTTATGTGAATGCCATGTTGCCTCATGTCAATGTTATTCATGGTGCAGGGTTCTGCAAAATATAATGGACAAGTGTTTTGTTAGTGACATGTTCAAACATACACATCTACTGCCAGTATATAGACAACTTTTGCACAGTTTCCAATTTTAGAAGAGGTATTTCGATCCTTGACCTGAAGCAGCCATCATAAATGCAAAGTTACTGTGAATATTCTGGATCACACGTAGCTCTCATGCCATATTTTTTGGCCACAGCAGGCAGCTGTTTGCAGCAAACACAGAGATGAGTAAGTGAACATGGCAAAGCATTCAACTAATAAAGGGTCTATTTCCCTGGGTGTTGTTGGACACCAGAAATGGAGCTAAAAAGTGAATACTGGACTGTTGGATTCTGTTTCAAATGAATAATATTGCTGGATGTGTAAATATGCAACTGTTTGCTAACAACTTATAAAGTGATGATAACCTCTGTCAGTGTTGTGTTTACAGCTTGTTTCTATACAGTATAATCATTAAATCAGTTACTGCAGGTTTAAGCAACATATGTAAATTTTAAATGAAAAATATCTTCTACAAAATAAAATTAGGTCCTAAACTAAATATTTAAAGTAAGACAGCTCACTATCCAGGCAAAATGGCCTCTGTCTTTAACTGTATGGTAGATTATTGTATTCACATTCACATGTAAGTGGCATTTTAATGTAGCTGGCGCCAGAGGAGCTAATCTTTCCCATTATGTTGATAAAGTTGGTGGTTAATTCATTGGTCGATCTTGCATTGTATTTTATTTGCTCATTACAGATTATAAAATGTACAATATACAGGTACAATATGTAAAAATTCTCTGAAATGTAAATGGAAGTATAATGTAGCATAAAATTAAGCCAAAAGTAAATGTACTTGGTTATTTTGCACAACATATTTTCTTTGTTATACAAACCTTTCCAGGCCTAGTGTTTGCCATTATAAACTCACAACTGCATTAGAAATACACACCAGCAACATTTGTATATAGATCCACAGTAAAATCTGTTATTGAGCTGAATCTTTAGTAGTTTAATAACCTTTAGACTTTAATAAAGGGAATTAAAACTATCATACTGTATCCAGTGATCAAATCCATCCACTGGAAACCATTCTGAAATTATAATCTGAATTTTAACTATACAAACAATTTAAAAAATACATAAATGTGAGAATTTTAACTTACCAAGACATCGTCCTTTTCATTCACCATTGCAGGTTCTGAAAGGCTCCACGGTCTAGTGATTCCGACACATATCCAGCCAGTTCATTGTGGCGGCACTGACTTTTCATGGTGTCCTTGATGTGTCCATTGGTAAGAGATGATGGACCAACAGCCAGTCAGTCTACGCTCCAGCTCCCATCTATCGTCACGAGCTGTGAGATCAACCTTCTATAGGTCCCTGGGGCAAAATTTTGCTGTTGGGGCCATATCAACCCCCTTGCATATGTGGCAGTTTCATTATTTGACTAGGCACCCAGAAACAAAGAATATTCTAGAGCTGGAATAATTAGTTGCTAAATCAATTAATCGACAGAGAATCTTTCTTGGCAACTACTTTGATAAATGTCATTTTTAAAGCAAAAGTGTCAAGTTTTTAGTGGTGCCAGCCTCTTAGATGTGAATATTTGCTAGGTTCCCAGTTATGTACAAAAATTTCATGTTTTCATTGTTTCAAGATACAAGAACAGAAATCAAGACGAGTGCTCACCTCATCCACCCACCTCAGGGCTGCACCAGCATCACTGTCCTAGATGATCTTGGCAGCTCCATCTCTTCACCTTGAAGCTTCAGTGACTTATTCCAACAGTATCCTTCATATGTCTGGTTTATGACACTGTCATAACCCATACCTTGAAGGAAGGTTACAGGCAAACAATGTCATTTTCATTCTTATACTGAGGTAAATGAAGGACAGGAGACACCTAACTAGTTGTTCTTACTGTATGTACCTCTAGCATTAAAAAAGAGCTACAGATTCTCAGATTATCTGACAACATTATGTCTACCATCTTATATCAGAATATATCTTACATAAAACAGACCACTTACCTGGTGTTAAGGTTGAATCACACTTAATTATGAGAAAGGTTTGAAATAAGTTTGCATGTGAAAATGATGCAGCCCTGCGATGGACTCGCGACCTGTCCAGGGTGTACCCCGCCTTATAACCTGTCCCT
Source organism: Monopterus albus (assembly GCF_001952655.1). Lineage (NCBI taxonomy): Eukaryota > Metazoa > Chordata > Actinopteri > Synbranchiformes > Synbranchidae > Monopterus > Monopterus albus. Next base: position 215,129 of record NW_018128324.1, read on the forward strand.
GCATCTTGCTTCAGTCCCTGTGTGCCTCAAGTCCTCCATCATTGTGCCTGTGCCCAAGAAATCAGCTGTCACCATCCTCAATGATTACCACCCTGTTGCTCTGACACCAGTAATCATGAAGTGCTTTGAGAGGATCATTCTAAAGCACATCAAGGACGTCATCCCTGTTGGTCTGGACAGCCATCAGTTTGCCTACAGAGAGAACTGATCAACAGAGGATGCTGTCTCAATAGCACTACACACAGCCTTGTCCCACCTGGAGCATCCTAACACTTACGTATGTTAGGATGCTATTTGTTGACTTCAGTTTGGCATTTAATACTGTAATCCCAGAGAAACTGGCACTGAAACTGTACAATCTGGGAATGGCTGCAGTGATGTGACATTGGATTAAGGACTTCCTCACTAACAGGCCTCAAGTGGTGAGAATCGGAAGATGCACATCATCCACACTGGTCCTGAATGCAGGCACACCACAGGGCTGTGTGCTCAGCCCAGTTCTCTTCACTCTGTTTACTCATGACTGTTATGCCATTCACCCCACAAACACAGTAGTGAAGTTGGCAGACAACACCACCGTAGTGGGTCTCATCTCAGACAATGATGAGACTCACTACAGAGAGGAGATCCAGCACCTGACAAGGTGGTGTTCAGATAACAACCTTGTCCTGAACACCAACAAGACTAAGGAGGTCATTGTGGATAGGAGGTCCAGGAAGACAAAATATGCTCCTCTTCTCCTACACGGGGAGGTGGTGGAGCAAGTGGATAACATCAAGTTCCTGGGCATCCACATCACATCTGACCTGACCTGGTCTCTGAACACATCATATCTGGTGAAGAAAGCCCAGCAAAGGCTTTTCTTCCTCAGGAAGCTGAAACGCGCTGGTCTCTCCTCTCAGTTGCTCGCAAACTTCTACAGAGCGACAATAGAGAGCATCCTCTGTCTCAGTGTGACAGTGTGGTATGGGAGCTGCACTGTACAGGACAGAAAGGACTTGACCCGGGTGGTGAGAACAGCTCAGGGCATTGTAGGAAGTCCTCTTCTGGATCTGGACTCACTCTACGCTGACCAGATCCAGAGGAGGGCCAGTCGGGTTTCTGAAGACCCCACCCACCCAGGCAACAGTCTGTTTGTGCCTCTTCCCTCCAGGAAAAGGTACAGATACATAAAGACTCAAACAAACAGACTGAGAAACAGCTTCTTCCCCAGAGCTGTGAAATGAATCACCCCCCTAACCCCTAGTCACACACACAACCTCCCCCCTATGGACAGACACAGACAGAACACTGGACCTCTGCAGACACACACCCATGCTCACACCTCTTCCTAAAGACTGAGATTTACAATGAGCTACACCTTATAATGTTACTACACCTCTTGCTGCTAACATGCTGCTAACCTGATTAGGTCCCATACATCCCTTTTTATTTGTTCATATTTTTATATTGACATACACTTTTGTGTTATGTAAATAATGTGTCTTTTAAGCCAAGAGCTGGTGGAAAAAAATTCGTTGTGCTATGCATAATGACAATAAAGATTCTTGACCTTAACCAAATACAGGGACATAAATCAGATGTAGAACACAATGATTATATTATGAAACAATGAAAGACCCACCTCTTTTTAAAAGATTTAGGTCACAGTTTTGCGAAACACTGAGTGAGAGTATCAATATATATAATTTGCAATATTATTTTAATTGAGTGTTTAATTAGTTTCAGCAGAAACATTATTTTACTTTCACGTAATAAATTACTTTAAAAGAAAAATCTCAGTTTAGTTTTGTGCTCAAAAGTATGTTGACTTTTACTCTTGTAATATGGTAAAGTGGTAGAAAACGGAGAATGTGAATTTAAACTGGGGTAGAATAGTTACATAACTGGGGTACATAACCTGTCTATGGTGTGTAGGTAGGAGAATAACATCACCATTACACCTGGGGTCCAACGCCACTGCACCACCAGGTGCACACCTGGACTCAGTTTCATCATCATGAAGGTGAGATTGGAAAACAACATTATGTTTGTTAGTTATTATTACTCGTTCACATGCTTTCCGTACATTTTTCATAGTTTTTAAACTAATTTGTTGTTCAAATGTGATTACAGTTCCCGTACAAAAGGTGGAACAAAATGAACATTCAGTGTAATCTTGTTTGTTTAACCTTCAGGGTACGTAAATAAATAACTAACACACACACACACACACACACAAATCAATCCAGCAGATGATCTGCTGCTTTCTTTTGATATGATTCTCATATGGTTATAATCTGATTTATGGCTGGGTAGCTTGTGGATTTCCCACCAGGGATCAATAAAGTCTGATAATTATACTATTCTTTCATTAATCTGGTTCTGAAAGGTAACTAATAACCATGGTTATAAAATATCTGTAGTACAATAAAAAGGACGATATTTGCCTCTAAAATGTAGTGAAATCAAAGTATGAAGCAGCAAATGAAAATACTCGAGTACAGCACAGATAATTCAAAATTGTACTTAAGTACAGCACTTGAGTAAATTACTTAGTTACTTTCCACCAGTGCACCTCTGTTTCTAAAGCGCTTTGAGTGTGCATCAATGCGTAGAAAAGTGATATATGAGTTTAAGATCATTTACCATTCTCGTAATACACTGAAGCTGGAAACAGACTGAGCTTATATGATTTATTAAAACGACCACACACAGCACTGAAGAGCAGACACTGGATCAATACATGGCTCTTCATTCTGGTCAGTTACATGTTTGTCCAGTCAGATCAACGTTCATCATGTCCAGCTGATTAAAAACTGTTATTGGCAAGTGGGCAGCTGGATCTCACCGTCAATACAGGTCTGACGCATTGTTACTGTGCCGACAAGGGTTGTTCGTCCAGTACACATGAACTGAAATACATCATTATGGGATGAATACAGCTTTTTTTCACCAGAATATCTGAATGCAATATTACGTTGTCTCATGGCTTCATCAGTCACAGTGCAGGGTTCTGCAAGAGACAACAGATAAACAGCACTTTAATAATGTCAGAAATGACCAGGCATCATACACCATATATAGCCTAATTATTGCAGTTATATAATATTGCTATAAATATTTTATCAGTAACATTCCCCACAAAAAACGAAGTCTAAACCAAAAAACATCTGTGGCCATTTCCACCTGATAGCCTATAGCTGACCAGCTGTCTGTCTAACTGTGATGGTTTCACAGGCTGTTGCAGGTAAATGACACATTTCTATGACACAGTAACCTCTGAAAGGTAAAAGAGATGCTGAAACGTATGATTCTTGTCAACACTAATTTCACCTTACAGCCTTCTGGTTCTGCAAAAACAGTTGTTTTCCTTATTCTTTAGTGCTTGACCACGTTCGTAATGTAATATATACTGACTACAATTTGTAAGAGATCTGTACAAATCCAATTTCATGGAAACAGTCCGCAGGTGTTCACACGTCTTCTTTAGTACATGCACTGACAACCAAAATGAGTTTTACCTAAGTAACGCCATCATAGAATGAAATATGAAAAACATAAAGGAGACTGGAACTTACTCAGGCATCTCAAGTCTCCAGTCCAGTTGCCATTGTTACATGTTCTGTGAGGCCCGCCCTCCATGACGTACAACTGCTGACAGGTATATTCAACCCTTTCATTATGACTGTACTTGGATTTTAAAGATCCCTCTATGTCTGCATCTGCAAGAGGTGGAGGTCTCCCACAGCCCACAGGAGCTAAAATATTGTGAGCAATGACAGAAAGTAGAAATTTAGGTGTTACTGTGTGGAAGACATTATATCACATAGGGTAACAGGTCACTGACTCGGAACAACTGAATAAATTCTATAAAAGCTTTATGCCTTACAAAGGTACACACAATATGTTTATATACATTTATTCTGACTTCTTATTACCACATTTAGACCTGGGATTAATATATGCTGTTTATCTGGCTACATGACCCAGACAATCTGATCAGGGGACTCTGCAGTAATATTTGTCATTACTCGCTCGATTCAGCCCACATCGTGGGTGTCTTTAGTTATTGAAGTAAAGATGGTTTGTCAGTGAACATGCTGTGTTCCAGGTAAAAGGAAATGAAGCAGGATACTCCAGATGTATCAGGACACAGTGCAAAGTGAAGCTCATTTGTTTTTTAATACAGTGTCAGCCTTTCACCCTTGTCTGGCAAATCAGATATTTAGGCAAAAAGCAAATAAAACAAACAGTTTCACTTGGCTGAGGCGGATCACATTGAGCCAAACCACCATGAGATGTGGTCTGGTTGCAGAGCAAATCAAGCCCTCAGAGACTGAAGTGAAGTTTCTCTTTTACCATCGTTTTCTTACAGAAGAAGAAGAGAGAGGACAAAAAACAAAAACGAAAAACAATCTGACTTACGTCCACATGTTGGGAAATTACCACTCCACTGCCCATTTGGTAAACATTCAACCGTTGCAGTCCCATGAATAACATGTCTGAAATTGCTGCAAGCAAAGTTTAACTTCTGGCCTTTGCCCAGCAAATCCCCTGGGAAATGTCGTGGGGTGAAGAGTACACCTCCTTGAACTCTTGGAACTTTGCATTTTGCTGTTTTGAAGAAGAGAATCTGTTTAATCAAGAGGTTTATACAACAAAAACAGTAGCATTTTAGAAATGAGCTGACTTTTCTAGAACTGTTTAGCTGACTGTATAGACACTGGTGTTTATAATTCCCTGAAGAAACACACCCGCCTGTGATGTTAAAGTACTCAGAGGTTTGTCTTGGGAAGACTGAAGGGGTAACAATGTATAATGAGAACAGTGAGAATCCTGTCTGCCACAGCTATACTAAAAGTACTAGGTATCTACTCCTGCATGTTGCTACTTGTACTGTCATGTAATTGTTGCTTTTAAGTAATATTTGATGTTTTATCTTTGTGTGCATTTTGATGTTTTATCCATGTGCATAAACTTGCCTTGCCTTTTTTTAAACTTTGTATTTATATTACATAAACAGTGTGTAGATGGGAACTATTTGTCAGTACAGTTCCAATTTAAATAGTTTTTTTTATTATTAAAGAGTACCATCAATAATCTTTACATTAAAAATCACATTATTGTTTGTATATAAAAAATAAGTCTATAGTTATGGAACCACAGAATTTTCACTGAACTCTCCAGCCTGCCTCAGCTTTAAAGAGCTTTATAGCACCTTTAGTTGTAACCTGCAGTTTTGGTTCAAGTCTCATATCACTCTTTATTCGACTGCAGCTGTTTTCAGTAAAAATGCTCTAAAATCCCATAGTACACTACCTGCCCAACATTAAACAGCAGACAGAAAAACTAGCTATAGAGCTAAATATTCCCCTGTTGGTGGCAACCATAAACAGAGCTAAAACTGAGTACTGCATGTTCATTTGCCAGGTGGCAAGACACACAACTCCAAGTGACTGCTAATGTTGATTCATATCTGCTGCATGTTTAAATAGGCAACTCTTTGCAAAGTCCACCATATCAACTAATGGAAGGTTCACTATTGCTTAATACAATATACAGATTCCTGAGGGGAAAAGGCACATATGATAAAAATGCCTTTAATATTCATCTTAAATACAAGGAAAAACATATTAAAAGCAAATAGAATTTGGGATAAAATCAACTGAAATGGGATTATTTCCCAGTGAATGTGAACATACCATGGCAGGTTGGAAAGGGCGAACTCCATTGCCCATTTTGTAAACACTCAGTTTTCTGAGGCCCGTCGAGTGTGTACGCATAATCACAATAAAACAACAATTTAAGTCCAATTTTCGCAATGTTATTTGCTGGTGATAATCCATCTGCATGGAGATGTGGGTGCATCGCGCTAATGTTACATGTGACATCTGAAAAGAACAGAACACAGTGAAAAATTTCTTCAGTGGACAAGGGTTTATATGGTACCTTAACATGCATACAGTATTATTTATTAGCTTAAAGGATTTACCTACACAAGAGGGAAATGGATTATCCCACTGTCCATCTTTACCACATATCAGCCTTGAAGTGCTATTCAGACGTTTCCCAGGACCATCACAGCTGAAGTCGAGGAAGCGGTCAGGAAGTATAGGATCGTCTTCGTGGTCTGGTAAACCTTTTACTGTAACCCCTTCATCATTAGGTGGGTAGTCGCAGTTCAAAGCTGAATGAACAGCCAGTCAAGTTACTGAAAGAGGAAACTGCTTAACAAGGCAAGAATTACTAAATAGGCAGATTTTAACAGAGTTTGACAAAGAACAGAGTCTCAAAACAAACTGACACCAT
>NW_018128324.1:221463-224989 GCF_001952655.1 Monopterus albus
AATGTAAACTACAGAGTCCTGGCTACAAAAAACTGTACATCATGCCGCCTTGAGTCTGAAATTACCATTAGCTGACTAATGAGTAAATTAGTTAATCCAGTCCAACACTCTGGTTACTGCTAATGTGACACCAAACACTAATGTTACACAAAGCTCGAGTTACTCCCAAATTAAAATCATATTAATTCAACACCAAAGTAAAATCATGACCATGCCAGGTCGCTAATGTTATAATGTCTAACCTTGGCTAGGTGGCAGGTGGGGCTAATTTACAGACTGTACTTTGACAACACAGGGTAGAGAAGCTGGAATAACAACAGAAGGGCTGTAGCCAGCAGCGTGTCATGGAGGAGGGAGTGTAGCTGTGAGACACCAGATCCTGTCCCACTGTCACTGGATTTATCAGATACTATGTAAATTCTTAGTTAATGCACCTTTAAGAATTGTTGTTGCATGTTAACATTCACAAGAATCTGTGCAAATAAAAACAACAACAACAAAAAAAACACTGCAGTGTAGCCTAACAGTTAACAGTCATGAACAAAATTGCTGCTCTACTGTTTTTAGGACTTACATTCACATTCTGGTGCACGACCAGTCCAACCATTCAGTGTACAGGTCCGATTGACCTCCTTATTCATGTAATACCTGTAAGAACACTACAATAAAGTTTTCTATTTTGAAACAAAGACATTTGATTAGAACACTTGGCACTTCTTGCAGTCAGAAAAAATATGGTGCCAGGTCAAAACATCTTATTGTCTTCTCACATATACACAACTAAAATAATCCTACTATGTCTACTTTCCACTGTAGAGCCACTTACCCTTCATTACAAAAGTAAGTGATCTGTGTTCCAAACACAAAGTCTTCACCTCTGGTGATTTGATAATGACCATTGGAAATGTCACTGGGAAGTTCACATGGCTTTACTGAAAACAATGAAACAAAAGCACAAAATTATTCATTTACCAAACATGGGGGTTGTGCTGGTGGCTAAGGGAAGGAGGGGGTATACCGCTTGTTAGGTTCCAGTAGTGGAAACGCAGCAAATGATGTGCTGCTCTGGAACTTCTCTTTAGAAGCAATTTGTCATTTATTCATGTTTTCCTCGTACAAAAGTTGAATATTGTTATGGATCTTTTGAAAATGTAAAGAATCCAGCTTCTAAATGAGTTATCTTTACAACAACCTCATTACAACAATCATGCAAAATAATTTATAAGTTCCTACCAAATAAAGAGTGGGACAGAAGAATGTAACTCACAGTAACAACTTCCCTTCTGGGATGGCTTCCAGCCTGCACTGGTACATACATATCTGATGTTCAGACCAGATATATAACCTGTTTCACATTTGAAATGTATCACATGTTGTTCAGGGTACTCTGTTCTTTTGGTATCTTCTGACACGTAGGCGTGAGGAACATCCGGGAGCTGTGAACATGCTAACAAACAACAACATGAGTAAAGAAGAAGAAATTGGATATGGCTTCTCAACAGTTGTGTTCTAAATATGTCAGTTTTCAGACTCATATCAAAACATGCATATATGGCAGGAAAAGTTTAAGACATTTTGAGAAACTTATAGTAATAGTACACTGAAAAAAAAGATTTGTTGGATTTACTTGATTGTAATGTGTACATCGGTCCCACAAAATGATAATGTGTAAAACCAACATAATTTTCTTTATGTTAACAGAGGAAATATAAATGAATTGCGTTGCATATACTAGCATAATTTGTGTGAATCCAAAAACCCGGTATTTCCTTTTTTTCAATGTAATATTGCAACACCACTATTCAAAGCATTTACGTTTAAGTCTTTAGCTGTCTCTTCTCTTTACGACTCCTCTTGCTTTAAACTAAGAACCAAATGAACGGTCACAAAGCTCAAGTTTAACACTTAACACAGTATTTAAAGAAGCCTGTCTCACCGTTCTGTGATAGAGAAACATCCACATTCCCCCAAAGGAGGAACAGAATAAATAAAGACAATCGCATTTCGGCGAGCAGCTGTAAAAAACCGGGGTCCATCTGAGGCCAACTCTTTTGATGAACTGTTTTCTGAGCAGAATGCCTGTGTGTTTGTCCCCAGGGAGCACTGAGGGTCACAGCATGGACAGCCCAGTGGGATTGCACAAGGCTGTATGAACACAACATGACACATGCAGAACTCACAGACATGTACTATCAACACAAGCTTCACTGAACAGAAGAGTTCACAGGCAGCACCTTTCATTCAGTAACAACTGTTACTCTTCATAACGTTTTTCTTTGGTATCATATCAGTTAATAAAAATATCTACTTTTGTCGGCTCCACTAAGGCTGCTTGGAAAGACAGTTTCTCTCTTTGCTGACTCAACATGACTTAATCTAGGACATATGTGAAGAAACATTTATGAGAAATGAAATAAAATCACTTGACAAGTTGGTCCAAGGTGTCTTTCACTAAAAACAGCACATCAAATAAACTATGTCAGCCACACTAAGACAAACATTACTTGTTTGGTTTTAATGCAACACATAAAGGCTGGTTTACACTTTAGTACAAAGTTCACAAAAACCATTCAGGGGAATTTCCAGTCAGACTAATCTGGACTTCCTACACTGTAACTGCTAGATTTCTGTCCTTGACCTTTTATTTCATCCATTTGTTGTCATTTTAACAGTTTTACTTGGTCTTAACTGATTTTATTCTATTTTAATGCTTATTGTTTTTTCTCTGCCTCTGCAAAGCACTTTCAATCGCCTGTCCATGAAATGTGCTATATAAATAAAGCTGTCTTGTCTAATGATACTGAGAATCTATGTTTATTACACTTTAATGATAAGAAAATGCATCGATTGAGCGCTGATCAATACCGTCTTTAAAAACTCTTAAAGATACTCATCACTCACTTTGAAGACATTGTATTAACCTACACTCATTTAACTTTTAGTACCCATTTGGGACTTTCTATTTATCCATACAAAAACCAAACATATTTCAACCTCGATGTTAATATCAGGTCGGAGACTTCACAAGAGTAGGTTGTTTTTTCTGTTTTGTCTGGCTAGGAAGTGGAAAAATGAGAGAGATTTTTTTGGAATGGCAGACTATTCTTCATTCTGGAGCAAAGTGTGTCGAGACTTTGTTACCATCAAACTGAGGTTTCCCTCAGTTTTTAATCACTATATTGGAATCTAGTCCTGGCCTAAATTTGAAAACCAAGAAAAAGAAAAACTCTGATCCACACTGGACATTTTGGCTTTGGGTCTCACAGGCCCAGTGCTCTGAGTCCCAGTTCAACAGACTGGGGTGTGAATGCAGCTTCTAGGTCAACTCCATCTGATTTCCGTTGGTTGCTACAGCAATTAAACAAAATCAAAATTTAGCACGCTGAGTCACATGATGCACGACTGTTGTTTTCTAACAGCAGTACAACTACAGAGAAACTAGTAAAAATCTAACATTCTGCTGGAAAGATTCATCCACACACAGCTGTGCTTTACTATAGTTGTGAGGACTCTCATTCACCAGCCC
>NW_018128325.1:0-1250 GCF_001952655.1 Monopterus albus
CGCCTCCATAAATATGAGCACAAAAGGTCTGAATGACACATTCAATGTAATGAATGTGTCGTTCTGTGGGCGGAGTGAAAATGTCACCCAGCAAGCGAGGAATGATGGCCGTGGCCCCGAATACGTCGTTAACACTCATGTTACAGAAGAGTAGATACATGGGCTGGTGGAGGCTCGTCTCCATGGAGATCAGGATCAAAAGGCCAACGTTAGACACCATGATGAAGATGTAGATGAGGAGGAGGAGGATGAAGACAGGAATGGAGGACTGAGGGGTGACCTGTAGACCCTCCAGCAGCAGGATATTTGTATCAACACTCTGGTTCTCCATAGGCCTGAGGGTTAGTTTAAGCCTGGTGAGGAGGAATATAATGTAAATGACCTTTAATATGAAGTGTATGACTTGTTCTGCAGAAATATTACTGCATTTGAAGATAACAATAGATGTACACTAACAGTGGAAGAATTGGTTTCTTGACTTCTCAAACACTTCAGCAGTAGCACTTAGAAGAAGGAGGAGAGATATTGAAAGCAGAGAATAAAATATTTTACGTGCATAAAATAGTTTTCCTTAAGAGCGGATTTGCATTCCCCTCACAGTGATTTCTGATTTAGTGGAACAATGCATCAGTCAAATTATTAAACAAGACACAATCAGAATACTCCTCCTTCAAAGTAAAGGTCTACTGTGGATAATCAGTTACAAATACCAAATTCATTAAATCAAACTGATAAGCTGTTTGGTATTTGTACATATGATGGACAGTAAACTTCAAACACTGACAAATAATTACTCTTAAAGTGCAAAAACATCATTTCCCATGTTTTTTGAAGTACAAACCTGCCGTAATGAAAATGGCTGTGAAATAACTGTTGGACAAGCAGCAAATGTGCAGCATAAACATAAAGCAACAATATGATCAACATGTAAAATGGATGCTGCAGCTTTTATTTTCATGTCATTACAGTTTGTGAACCAACTACCGTGTTAACATTTTTACTTTGCTGCATTGAACAGCTCCCTGTTTTTCTGGGACTAGCTGCTTTACTGTCAGTGATCAGATGGAAGATATGAAAACTGGGCAGCACTCGATCTTGATTTGCATTTCTTTTAACAAGCTAAACAGAATCCTCAGGACATTACAGTGAGAAAACTGTGACAACAGCATAAAATCATCATGTGCATGAAAATTAGAGAATCATTATTGATTTTTAAAAACCCTTTCACATAAGCTGCACAAAACACACAT
>NW_018128325.1:16187-46978 GCF_001952655.1 Monopterus albus
CCCCCGCCTCCCCAGCCCAGCTGGACCAGCGGCTGCTTAACCTGAACAAATGCAGTGCAGACACTGTGGGTCAAGCCACATATCTGCTCTTTGTTTGGGTGAGGACAGGGTTCAGGGTGCTTTGTGTTAAGGGCAGGTTAGGTCTGGAAAATGGAGCTGCTTTCTGTGGGGTATGACGGCACGGCCTGACACCCCCCTATCTGTGGCCAAATAATGGGTAAACATCATTTAACTCCACACTGAGCTTCCATAGGAACGCTCTCCCATTCCTTGGCACATTTTACTGCGGATTATTGAGTGATCTGTTGCTCCACAGGTATTGAATTTAAGTAACTTAACTGAGGTAGCAGATGTAAGACATAAAACTTTCTTTCCATAAATTCAAAAGTTAGAGACATAACTTCTTTCTGTAATTCCAACTTGTATGTAACAGACAGATGCAGCCTCCTAAATTGCTGGACAGTTGTGGAACCCTACATGATCTGTGGCTGCTCCCCACTCAGTCCTTGCTCTGAGCATGGCTGGAATCATATCCCACCCCCCGATGACGCAGCGCCACCATGTTCATGTCCCAAATTGCAGTGTGTGGCAGCCCGCTGCAATGCTGCGTATATCCCCCAGGCAGAGCACTGATTTAGTTTACAGCAGAGGAGGACGGGAGAATCTTTCTGCAGACTGCTGTCATGATCACTTCCTGGTTTCCTGTTCTGAGGCTTTTATTTTTAAGACACTTCCTGTCTCTCACTATGTCACCTGCCTCAGCTTTATGCTGCTCATTAGTCCCCTGACTGTTTTCACCTGTGGCTTCTTATCTTCTGTCTGTAATAACCTGCTCTGCCTTATCAGCACCTGATAGTCTCTCTGATAGCCTGAACCTGATTCTAGACCTTTGCTTTACCTGATGCAGTTCCTGTTTCTGACCTCATCGGTCCTGTAAGTTTTCACTGCTGGTCTGCACCTTATATTTTCAGGATGTTTTAACTCCTGTAATAATCTGGATTTGTGTTGGACCTCTCATGTTGCCAGTCTGGCTGAGATGTGTATCAGTTTTTCTGAGGATTATTACCTTGTGTACGCTCGTATTCTTTACCTGAGCTCAGTGTTTCTTTTAGTGTGCACACTGGTACACTGAGGAGTTTTTTGTTGGCATATCTCTCTATTACCTGCCCATCAGTACTGAGGATTTTTCATCTGGCATTTTCGCCTGTTGCTCTGTTTCCCATTAACCTATGTAGAGGACTTGTCACTCACTTGTTTAACCTCTCTGGAGGGTTATTTTGTACAGCGTATATCCTGTAAAGGCAAGACCCTGTTCTAACCTGTATACCTACCTACCTGCCTGATCCACCACTTCCTGTAAGAGAAAACCTGCAAACGCATGCCGCAAACTTACTTGCCCAGTCCACAGAGGTGTAGTCTTGTTTCACCTCTCATATTACGATAGCCCTTGGTTGAAAATAGTTACAGTATAAATAATTTCAGTTTCTAGCTTGTTAGCCCCTTATCCCAAAAACCTTACATGTTTGTATTGGTACAGATGCACTACTATTACAAAAAGGTAGTGTAAATTCAGTTTACTTGCACTGTAAATTGTGGGTTGTATTCTAAAGTGTTAACGATAACTTGTAGGAGCAAGTTCTGTGTGTTTTGCCAAGATGATATTAGGATTAGTTCAAGACCCGGGTTGCACTATACAGTAGGACAAGTGCCATTCAAAAACACCTCTGAAATTGAACAAAAACATACTGTCAAGTGTAACTACATCACTGCAGTAACTGAGAGAGTAGCTCACAGAGTAATAACCACTGTGGCTGCAGCAGGTGCAAAACCAGGGTAATGAGAGCCAGGCTTCTGGGGAAAGATGGCCAAGTTAGTGGAGACGACGGCGCATTCGGCTGGTGGGCATCAAAATGATGTAATTCATGGACCAGTCCAATTACTTTAAGATGGCACATGCATATGTGGAGTCACAATAGGTTTTGGTGTGTCTCTCAGCACGAAAGAGCCACCAGGATAGCTGGACAGGGCTGTAGAAGGACACAAACCCAGCAGCAGGACTGGTATCTGCTCCATTGTACAAGGAGGAACACTGCGAGAGCCCTACAACGAGACCCCCAGCAGCTACTGGTGTGCATGTTTCTGAGCACACTGTTAGAAACAGGGTGCATGAGGGCCCAATGTCCTCTAGTACGACCTGTGTTCACACCATGCAGCTCGACTGGCATTTGCCACAGAACACAAGAATTGGCAGGTCCACCACTGGCACCCGGTTCTCTTTACAGATGAGAATAGGTTCACCCTGAGCATGCGTGAAAGAGTCTGGCGACAATGCGATGAACGCCACGATGTCTAACATCATGGAGCATGACCGGCTTGGGGTGGGTCGGTGATGGTCTGGGGAGGCACATCCTTGGAGGGCCACACAGACCTCCATATCATAGCCAACGGTGCTCTGACTGCTGTGATGGACCAGGATGAAAACCTCAGAGCAACTGTCAGACCTTACACTGGTGCAGTGGGCCCTGGCTTCCTCCTGGTGCAAGACAGTGGTCTCATGTGGCCAGGGTGTGTAGGTGGTTCCTGGATGCCAAAGGCTGCTGACTGGCCCTCATGTTCCCCTGACCTAAAGCCAACTGTGCACCTATGGGATGAGACCCCCCCCAGAACATCATCTGCCAACTCATCATGAGCATACCCAGGCATTGTCAGGAGTGCATACAAACATGTCAGGGCTGTGCACGCTTCAGTCGCATTATGAGTTGCTGTGATGAAATTATTTAACTGGAATGAACCTCTGGTTTCAATTTTTCACTTTGATTTTGGTTGCTGTTGACTGTTGTAATTTTGTTCAGGACAAATAATACAATGTATCTTAGTCAAGGTGTCAACTGAAAAAATTTATCAAAATCTGAGGTGTGATTAAGTGTTCCCTTTTTAATTTATTATTATTTTTTTTTGAGCATTTCATTTTTGTGTCCATGGAATCTGCAGTAATAAGCCCCATACAGTGTTTGTGTTACTGCTGCTCTCTGCAGCCACAAAATTCAATAGAATAATCCATCACCTTTCAGTCATCGAATAATTACTAAAACTATGTTTAGGTAAATGCAGTTAATTTGTAAAGTGTACAAACCTTTAATTTGAAATGAATCCTTGTAATTGCACCCCTGAATATTACAATAAAGGAGATGACAACATTAGCAATAATTTACGTTTCATTAAGTTAAGTCCCCTTCATTGGATTTCCTGTAAACATGAAGAAAACCTTTTGTCTGAGGGCTTTGATTTGTAGTCCGTAGATAACTGTGTTCAAAGCAGGAGGGACTATGTGAAACGCAATAGATGCCAGCTTCCTTTGCTCTGATAAGTCAGGGAAACGATGAAGAATGATACTGATAATGCCTGAAAAATACATAATAATGTACATAGCCAGGTGACTGGTGCATGTCTGCAGCGCACGACTGTTCAGCACCTTGTTCTTGCTGCTCAGACACACCATGGTGATCCTCAGGTAGGTGAAAATTACACCACCAGCAGACAAGCCTAGCAGGACAGCTGTGTAGCTGAGCCCATAGATGTTGTTGATGAGGATGTTGTCACAGGACAGCTTGAACAAGGAGGCGTTGTCACAGAACGGGCCTGCAATAGTCCGCCTGCAGCGTGACAGGCGCACGCTGAGGCCCACCAGGATGGACACCATAACAAAAATGACCACCCAGGCCGACACCGACAGCTTCACCACCATCCTGTTGGTCATGATAGTGGTGTAACGTAGGGGGTTACAGATGGCCACGTACCGGTCAAAGGCCATGATCATGAGTGCTGTGTGAGAGACACCTGCATAAAATTGAGCACAAAAGGCCTGAATGACACATTCGATGTAGTGAATGTGTCGTTCTGTAGGCAGAGTGAAAATGTCACTCAGCAAGCGAGGAATGATGGCCGTGGCCCCGAATACGTCGTTAACACTCATGTTACAGAAAAGCAGGTACATGGGCTGGTGGAGGCTCGTCTCCATGGAGATCAGGATCAAAAGGCCGATGTTTGACACCATGATGAAGATGTAGATGAGGAGGAGGAAGATGAAGACAGGAATGGAGGACTGAGGGGTGACCTGTAGACCCTCCAGCAGCAGGATATTTGTATCTACACTCTGGTTCTCCATAGGCCTGAGGTTTGGTTTAAGCCTGGTGAGGAGAAATGTAATGTAAATTACTTTTAATATGAAGTGTATGACTTGTTCTGCAGAAATATTACTGGTGAAGATAACAAGACCTGGGTAGATGTACACTAACAGTGGAAGAAATGGTTTCTCAAATGCCTCAGCAGTAGCACTTAGAAGAAGGAGGAGAGATATTGAAAGCAGAGAATAAAATATTTTACGTGCATAAATTGAGCATGTTAAAATAGTTTTCCTTAAGAGCGGATTTGCATTCCCCTCACAGTGATTTCTGATTTAGTGGAACAATGCATCAGTCAAATTATTAAACAAGACACAATCAGAATACTCCTCCTTCAAAGTAAAGGTCTACTGTGGATAATCAGTTACAAATACCAAATTCATTAAATCAAACTGATAAGCTGTTTGGTATTTGTACATATGATGGACAGTAAACTTCAAACACTGACAAATAATTACTCTTAAAGTGCAAAAACATCATTTCCCATGTTTTTTGAAGTACAAACCTGCCGTAATGAAAATGGCTGTGAAATAACTGTTGGACAAGCAGCAAATGTGCAGCATAAACGTAAAGCAACAATATGATCAACATGTAAAATGGATGTTGCAGCTTTTATTTTCATGTCATTACAGTTTATGAACCAATTGAACAGCCCCCTGTTTTTCTGGGACTAGCTGCATTACTGTCAGTGATCAGGTGGAAGATATGAAAACTGGGCAGCACTCAACATCAGTGAGGACATTTGAGAGACTTGGCAAAAACGAAATGACCTGGACATATTTTATAACAGCACGGTTCTGGTTTCTCTACAGCATTTCAGCCATGTTTCACCTAGATCCGTGTCTGCAGGTTTTCATTCAACGCAAAACGCTGACAAGGATTCAGTGATTCAAGAGTCAGTGTTTCTGCCATTTCCCTGTATTTGATTTGCATTTCCTTCAACAAATTCACAAAACCTTAAACCTAAACAGAATCCTCAGGACATTACAGTGAGACATAAAACTGACAACAGCATAAAATCATCATGTGCATGAAAATTAGAGAATCATTATTGATTTTTAAAAAACCTTTCACATAAGCTGCACAAAACACACATAATGTCTTGGTGACAAACGGAGGCAGCAACGTGGTTTGATGATTTAGGAGCAAAGGACACAAACAGCCCCCATTTAAAAAAATGAAAACTTCAGACATGAGTTTCAGTGGTTCATGGTTGGAAGTCTCTGCTATGTAGCTTTAAGTCCAGAAACCTATGAAAGCCTGGTCAAATCTCATCTAAACTGAATTACTTCAAACCACTTGGTTTTGCAGTAGAAGATGTGACTGCTATTTTCAGAACTTAATGTGTTTGCCTTTAAAACTAATTTGATTTGATCATCTTCATTTTTCCAGGATGGATTCCAAGGTACTCACTTTCAGCTAAACATAACACATACTGTACATAATAATGATTATTTGTGCAGAAAGTGTTTCATAAAATATAAATATCATCTACATTCTAATCAAATGAAGAACTGAGGAGTTTGAATCATGTCAGATGGTCTCTGGGTTCAGAGCTTATAATGTAGACAGTAATATGTTAAAAGTACAATTGGCATTATGCAGTGAGCAAAGAGAACATGACGTCTAGGTTGTGTCTGAGTGTGTGTCTCATGCTTACCTCTGTTGACGTGATGCCCACTCAGACCTGGGCTAACACTGTTTTTAAGCTGAATGAGTGGCCCCTGGGGTTCCAGGGTTTGTTGTGTCACTGATCTCAGAACAATGTGCTTCAGCAACACGATGTTTGCATTTGGCTGTTTGCTGCTGTGCATTGTAGTTGGACCCCTGTTGTCTTAGCACATTTCACAAACATGGCACGATTCCACACTGAGGACCCAGATCCAAACCTCTGCCCGATCTAGGTGTGAAAACAATCTTCTATTTTCTAAGTCAAACAATCACTGAAAATGTTTAACTTTCCAGGTACATGACAAATTAAACTCAAAAAAGGTATTGTGGCCTAGGCAAACAGGCAATATTTCTTTTTGACCAACCAGATAAAAAGTGAGGTGTAAAGTTTCAACCTCACTGGAATTGTTAACAGTCTTCTTCTGTTAGACAGTGTCAGTGGTTGGACAGCAGAGTGGACCCAGCTCTGGAAACCGCCACTCCAAGCCAGCTGGACCAGCGGCTGCTTAACCTGAACAAATGCAGTGCAGACACTGTGGGTCAAGCCACATATCTGCTCTTTGTTTGGGTGAGGACAGGGTTCAGGGTGCTTTGTGTTAAGGGCAGGTTAGGTCTGGAAAATGGAGCTGCTTTCTGTGGGGTATGACGGCACGGCCTGACACCCCCCTATCTGTGGCCAAATAATGGGTAAACATCATTTAACTCCACACTGAGCTTCCATAGGAACGCTCTCCCATTCCTTGGCACATTTTACTGCGGATTATTGAGTGATCTGTTGCTCCACAGGTATTGAATTTAAGTAACTTAACTGAGGTAGCAGATGTAAGACATAAAACTTTCTTTCCATAAATTCAAAAGTTAGAGACATAACTTCTTTCTGTAATTCCAACTTGTATGTAACAGACAGATGCAGCCTCCTAAATTGCTGGACAGTTGTGGAACCCTACATGATCTGTGGCTGCTCCCCACTCAGTCCTTGCTCTGAGCATGGCTGGAATCATATCCCACCCCCCGATGACGCAGCGCCACCATGTTCATGTCCCAAATTGCAGTGTGTGGCAGCCCGCTGCAATGCTGCGTATATCCCCCAGGCAGAGCACTGATTTAGTTTACAGCAGAGGAGGACGGGAGAATCTTTCTGCAGACTGCTGTCATGATCACTTCCTGGTTTCCTGTTCTGAGGCTTTTATTTTTAAGACACTTCCTGTCTCTCACTATGTCACCTGCCTCAGCTTTATGCTGCTCATTAGTCCCCTGACTGTTTTCACCTGTGGCTTCTTATCTTCTGTCTGTAATAACCTGCTCTGCCTTATCAGCACCTGATAGTCTCTCTGATAGCCTGAACCTGATTCTAGACCTTTGCTTTACCTGATGCAGTTCCTGTTTCTGACCTCATCGGTCCTGTAAGTTTTCACTGCTGGTCTGCACCTTATATTTTCAGGATGTTTTAACTCCTGTAATAATCTGGATTTGTGTTGGACCTCTCATGTTGCCAGTCTGGCTGAGATGTGTATCAGTTTTTCTGAGGATTATTACCTTGTGTACGCTCGTATTCTTTACCTGAGCTCAGTGTTTCTTTTAGTGTGCACACTGGTACACTGAGGAGTTTTTTGTTGGCATATCTCTCTATTACCTGCCCATCAGTACTGAGGATTTTTCATCTGGCATTTTCGCCTGTTGCTCTGTTTCCCATTAACCTATGTAGAGGACTTGTCACTCACTTGTTTAACCTCTCTGGAGGGTTATTTTGTACAGCGTATATCCTGTAAAGGCAAGACCCTGTTCTAACCTGTATACCTACCTACCTACCTACCTACCTACCTGCCTGATCCACCACTTCCTGTAAGAGAAAACCTGCAAACGCATGCCGCAAACTTACTTGCCCAGTCCACAGAGGTGTAGTCTTGTTTCACCTCTCATATTACGATAGCCCTTGGTTGAAAATAGTTACAGTATAAATAATTTCAGTTTCTAGCTTGTTAGCCCCTTATCCCAAAAACCTTACATGTTTGTATTGGTACAGATGCACTACTATTACAAAAAGGTAGTGTAAATTCAGTTTACTTGCACTGTAAATTGTGGGTTGTATTCTAAAGTGTTAACGATAACTTGTAGGAGCAAGTTCTGTGTGTTTTGCCAAGATGATATTAGGATTAGTTCAAGACCCGGGTTGCACTATACAGTAGGACAAGTGCCATTCAAAAACACCTCTGAAATTGAACAAAAACATACTGTCAAGTGTAACTACATCACTGCAGTAACTGAGAGAGTAGCTCACAGAGTAATAACCACTGTGGCTGCAGCAGGTGCAAAACCAGGGTAATGAGAGCCAGGCTTCTGGGGAAAGATGGCCAAGTTAGTGGAGACGACGGCGCATTCGGCTGGTGGGCATCAAAATGATGTAATTCATGGACCAGTCCAATTACTTTAAGATGGCACATGCATATGTGGAGTCACAATAGGTTTTGGTGTGTCTCTCAGCACGAAAGAGCCACCAGGATAGCTGGACAGGGCTGTAGAAGGACACAAACCCAGCAGCAGGACTGGTATCTGCTCCATTGTACAAGGAGGAACACTGCGAGAGCCCTACAACGAGACCCCCAGCAGCTACTGGTGTGCATGTTTCTGAGCACACTGTTAGAAACAGGGTGCATGAGGGCCCAATGTCCTCTAGTACGACCTGTGTTCACACCATGCAGCTCGACTGGCATTTGCCACAGAACACAAGAATTGGCAGGTCCACCACTGGCACCCGGTTCTCTTTACAGATGAGAATAGGTTCACCCTGAGCATAATGCGTTATCCTTTGAACATACATCCAAGGGTTCTCTTTACAGATGAGAATAGGTTCACCCTGAGCATGCGTGAAAGAGTCTGGCGACAATGCGATGAACGCCACGATGTCTAACATCATGGAGCATGACCGGCTTGGGGTGGGTCGGTGATGGTCTGGGGAGGCACATCCTTGGAGGGCCACACAGACCTCCATATCATAGCCAACGGTGCTCTGACTGCTGTGATGGACCAGGATGAAAACCTCAGAGCAACTGTCAGACCTTACACTGGTGCAGTGGGCCCTGGCTTCCTCCTGGTGCAAGACAGTGGTCTCATGTGGCCAGGGTGTGTAGGTGGTTCCTGGATGCCAAAGGCTGCTGACTGGCCCTCATGTTCCCCTGACCTAAAGCCAACTGTGCACCTATGGGATGAGACCCCCCCCAGAACATCATCTGCCAACTCATCATGAGCATACCCAGGCATTGTCAGGAGTGCATACAAACATGTCAGGGCTGTGCACGCTTCAGTCGCATTATGAGTTGCTGTGATGAAATTATTTAACTGGAATGAACCTCTGGTTTCAATTTTTCACTTTGATTTTGGTTGCTGTTGACTGTTGTAATTTTGTTCAGGACAAATAATACAATGTATCTTAGTCAAGGTGTCAACTGAAAAAATTTATCAAAATCTGAGGTGTGATTAAGTGTTCCCTTTTTAATTTATTATTTTTTTTTTTTGAGCATTTCATTTTTGTGTCCATGGAATCTGCAGTAATAAGCCCCATACAGTGTTTGTGTTACTGCTGCTCTCTGCAGCCACAAAATTCAATAGAATAATCCATCACCTTTCAGTCATCGAATAATTACTAAAACTATGTTTAGGTAAATGCAGTTAATTTGTAAAGTGTACAAACCTTTAATTTGAAATGAATCCTTGTAATTGCACCCCTGAATATTACAATAAAGGAGATGACAACATTAGCAATAATTTACGTTTCATTAAGTTAAGTCCCCTTCATTGGATTTCCTGTAAACATGAAGAAAACCTTTTGTCTGAGGGCTTTGATTTGTAGTCCGTAGATAACTGTGTTCAAAGCAGGAGGGACTATGTGAAACGCAATAGATGCCAGCTTCCTTTGCTCTGATAAGTCAGGGAAACGATGAAGAATGATACTGATAATGCCTGAAAAATACATAATAATGTACATAGCCAGGTGACTGGTGCATGTCTGCAGCGCACGACTGTTCAGCACCTTGTTCTTGCTGCTCAGACACACCATGGTGATCCTCAGGTAGGTGAAAATTACACCACCAGCAGACAAGCCTAGCAGGACAGCTGTGTAGCTGAGCCCATAGATGTTGTTGATGAGGATGTTGTCACAGGACAGCTTGAACAAGGAGGCGTTGTCACAGAACGGGCCTGCAATAGTCCGCCTGCAGCGTGACAGGCGCACGCTGAGGCCCACCAGGATGGACACCATAACAAAAATGACCACCCAGGCCGACACCGACAGCTTCACCACCATCCTGTTGGTCATGATAGTGGTGTAACGTAGGGGGTTACAGATGGCCACGTACCGGTCAAAGGCCGTGATCATGAGCGCTGTGTGAGAGACACCTGCATAAAATTGAGCACAAAAGGCCTGAATGACACATTCGATGTAGTGAATGTGTCGTTCTGTAGGCAGAGTGAAAATGTCACCCAGCAAGCGAGGAATGATGGCCGTGGCCCCGAATACGTCGTTAACACTCATGTTACAGAAGAGCAGGTACATGGGCTGGTGGAGGCTCGTCTCCATGGAGATCAGGATCAAAAGGCCGATGTTTGACACCATGATGAAGATGTAGATGAGGAGGAGGAAGATGAAGACAGGAATGGAGGACTGAGGGGTGACCTGTAGACCCTCCAGCAGCAGGATATTTGTATCTACACTCTGGTTCTCCATAGGCCTGAGGTTTGGTTTAAGCCTGGTGAGGAGAAATATAATGTAAATGACCTTTAATATGAAGTGTATGACTTGTTCTGCAGAAATATTACTGGTGAAGATAACAAGACCTGGGTAGATGTACACTAACAGTGGAAGAAATGGTTTCTCAAATGCCTCAGCAGTAGCACTTAGAAGAAGGAGGAGAGATGTTGAAAGCAGAGAATAAAATATTTTACGTGCATAAATTGAGCATGTTAAAATAGTTTTCCTTAAGAGTGGATTTGCATTCCCCTCACAGTGATTTCTGATTTAGTGGAACAATGCACCAGTCAAATTATTAAACAAGACACAATTAGAATACTCCTCCTTCAAAGTAAAGGTCTGCTGTGGATAATCAGTTACAAATACCAAAATCATTAAATCAAACTGATATGCCGTTTGGTATTTGTCCATATGATGCACAGTAAACTTCACTCACAAATAATTACTCCTAAAGTGCAAAAACATCATTTCCCATGTTTTTTGAAGTACAAACCTGCTGTAATGAAAATGGCTGTGAAATAACTGTTGGACAAGCAGCAAATGTGCAGCATAAACGTAAAGCAACAATATGATCAACATGTAAAATGGACAATGCAGCTTTTATTTTCATGCCATTACAGTTTGTGAACCAACTACCGTATTAACATTTTTACTTTGCTGCACTGAACATTAAATTTGAAGAAAACAAGGCCTGGGTAAATACCAAAATGTAAAATAAAGGTGTACCCACACTATGTAAACTTGGCTTGTACTGTGCCCAAGCATGAGTTTCTCCTTCCTTACTGTTGGCTAGATCCCACTCTGTACTTGAAACAGTCCAGGCTGTAACATGCTGATTACCACTAAGCAGCTGAAGAGAAGCACTCTCAGGTAGTGCCTAGTGTTGGTTTTCCAAGCACAGACGTCGGTCACACTAACGTGCCAGAGTCCAGGTAAACTGCACCTGGGCCCAACTCTTCCAAGTGGGCCAGGGCATGGCACACTAAGGTCTGGCATGGTACATTGTGCCTAGTCTGGAAAGGCCCTGTTGCCAGTAAAAATGGCTTCTCAACTATTTCAGCAGCAGCATCTAAAAGGAAGAGTGGAGCTGTTCAACGCAAAAAATTAAATAACATGCACAAATTGAGCATACTAGATGTGCATTCCCCTCACAGTGAAATCTGACTTAGTGGAATGATGCACCAGTCAAATTATTAAACAAGACACAATCCGAATACTCCTTCAAAGTAAAGTCTACTGTGGATAATCAGTTACAAATACCAAAATCATTAAATCAAACTGATAGGTATGCTAAAATGTAAAAACATCATTTCCCATGTTCTTTGAAGTACAAACCTGCTGTAATGAAAATGGCTGTGAAATAACTGTTGGACAAGCAGTAAATATGCCGCATAAATGTAAAGCAACAATATGATCAACATGTAA
This sequence comes from Monopterus albus, assembly GCF_001952655.1. Taxonomy (NCBI): domain Eukaryota; kingdom Metazoa; phylum Chordata; class Actinopteri; order Synbranchiformes; family Synbranchidae; genus Monopterus; species Monopterus albus. The sequence goes on from NW_018128325.1 coordinate 28,209, forward strand.
AATGGATGTTGCAGCTTTTATTTTCATGTCATTACAGTTTATGAACCAATTGAACAGCCCCCTGTTTTTCTGGGACTAGCTGCATTACTGTCAGTGATCAGGTGGAAGATATGAAAACTGGGCAGCACTCAACATCAGTGAGGACATTTGAGAGACTTGGCAAAAACGAAATGACCTGGACATATTTTATAACAGCACGGTTCTGGTTTCTCTACAGCATTTCAGCCATGTTTCACCTAGATCCGTGTCTGCAGGTTTTCATTCAACGCAAAACGCTGACAAGGATTCAGTGATTCAAGAGTCAGTGTTTCTGCCATTTCCCTGTATTTGATTTGCATTTCCTTCAACAAATTCACAAAACCTTAAACCTAAACAGAATCCTCAGGACATTACAGTGAGACATAAAACTGTGGCAACAGCATAAAATCATTATGTGCATGAAAATTAGAGAATCATTATTGATTTTTAAAAAACCTTTCACATAAGCTGCACAAAACACACATAATGTCTTGGTGACAAACGGAGGCAGCAACGTGGTTTGATGATTTAGGAGCAAAGGACACAAACAGCCCCCATTTAAAAAAATGAAAACTTCAGACATGAGTTTCAGTGGTTCATGGTTGGAAGTCTCTGCTATGTAGCTTTAAGTCCAGAAACCTATGAAAGCCTGGTTATATCTCATCTAAACTGAATTACTTCAAACCACTTGGTTTTGCAGTAGAAGATGTGACTGCTATTTTCAGAACCTAATGTGTTTGCCTTTAAAACTAATCTGATTTGATCATCTTCATTTTTCTAGGATGGATCCCAAGGTACTCACTTTCAGCTAAACATAACACATGTTGTACATAATAATGATTATTTGTGCAGAAAGTGTTTCATAAAATATAAATATCTACATTCTAATCAAATGAAGAAATGAGGAGTTTGAATCATGTCAGATGGTTTCTGGGTTCAGAGCTTATAATGTAGACAGTAATATGTTAAAAGTACGATTGGCATTATGCAGTGAGCAAAGAGAACATGACGTCTAGGTTGTGTCTGAGTGTGTGTGTCTCATCCTTGCCTCTGTTGAGGCCACTCCCACTCAGACCTGGGCTAACACTGTTTTTAAGCTGAATGAGTGGCCCCTGGAGCTCCAGGGTTTGTTGTGTCACTGATCTCGGAACAATGTGCTTCAGCAACTCATGCCAGCAAAAAATGCCCCTGGACTGAGTTTATGTATTCTAAATCCCATCTGGGCCTTTATTTTTATAAGTGCATCTTTACTGTTTGACTGACTTTACCTCTGGTCTAAAAACTATGAGCCTGTTGTGTTACTTGTCAGTTTTGCAACATCTGACTTGTACAGACCAACAAAAACAGTCATGAACTTGCTGTTTAGACCGTGTAAACAGCTTGAACTAAATACCCGGATCTATCTTTTATTGCTACCTCTCATTGCAGGATCTCTTGTCTATATGACGCAGGAGCAGTCTCTCAAAGTTTTTATCCAAAATGCAGATCCTTTCTGCACTCAGATGTCCTTGTGAATGCTGAAAACCTGCTCACATGCAACACTGGCTGGGAACTTTATGAAGAAATCATTCCTTTCCCAAATAGTTGTAGTTGCAATGGTTAACTCCACACAAAATGGCAAAAATGTAATTTAACTAGTTCCGCCACTACACAAATACAAGTGTAGAAGTGCCAGCAAGCTACTGCAAAATGTAGGTAAATTACTTGTTAATTACATGTAGTTCACTGCTCCCCAACACCGGTTACTGTAGGTAGTTTTGGTGTCAGATTGGTCATTACACGGGTTGAGGCAGACATCTTCAGTTCAGTCTGACCCCCTCCCCCACCCTGCCTGCTGACAGCCAGCCGGTCTTGCATCAAACTTTGTTCCCCCCATGAGTGTCATTTCCCCCAGTAAAACTGTGTTGAGATGGTGTGTACACACTGGGATACATATGAACCCAGTGTTGCTGTGTGGCTCATGCACCCACAAACAGAGGTTTACCGGTTGTAGAGAGAGTAAACCACAGCTAGTGTACGAGAAGCCGTATAGCCATAAACTGAATACTTATATTTACATAATCTCATGCATATACATGCATACATACACAGCCATGCATGTATATGAATTTGAGAATGAATATATGTGTGTGCTCGGGTATGTGTGTACCTTTGTGCCTGGTCTCTGCCATCAGGCTCTTGCCCAGCTGTCTCTGCATAGAGGAGATCTTTGCCCAACGGTTTGCTGTCACCTTGCCAGGCTCCTTCAGTCCCTGTCTCACACAGCACTTGGTTTCCAATGACAATGAGTAGGCAACTGTCACTGACCCAGGGCTTTGTCTCCATATGTGCTCAGTGCTCAGCAGTGTAGTCGGCCTCTTTGGCCACATACAGTCAGGAACCTTTCTGGCTCTCACAATAGTAAGGAATCTTTAAATTCATGCATCCAATTTATGAGAGGGATCAGCACCAAAATCTAATCAACTCTTCAATGAGCCATACCCCACCTCTCCAATACATTTCATCCAAATCAGTTCATTATTTTCAGTTACATTGTTAAAAACAACAAATTCCAAAAACTTTTTAAAATAAAATAGAAGTGTTTTTAATTGCATCCCTGAATATTCCAATATGTAAAACAGTTACATTATTGGGAAGATTTCATTCATTTAATATTTATTACTCTATCATCTTCATCGTGTTCCTGGTAAACATAAAGAAAACTTTTTGTCTGACAGTTTTGATTTGTAGTCCGTAGATAACTGTGTTCAAAGCAGGAGGGACCACATGAAACACAATAGACGCCAGCTTCCTTTGTTCCGATAAATCAGGGAAACGATGGAAAATGATAAAGAGAATGCATGAAAAGTACATAATAATGTAGACAGCCAGGTGGGTGGTGCATGTCTGCAGCGCACGACTGTTCAGCACCTTGTTCTTGCTGCTCAGACACACCATGGTGATCCTCAGGTAGGTGAAAATTACACCACCAGCAGACAAGCCTAGCAGGACAGCTGTGTAGCTGAGCCCATAGATGTTGTTGATGAGGATGTTGTCACAGGACAGCTTGAACAAGGAGGCGTTGTCACAGAATGGGCCTGCAATAGTCCGCTTGCAGCGTGACAGGCGCATGCAGAGGCCCAACAGGATGGACATAACGCATGGGATTACAGATGGCCATGTACCGGTCAAAGGCCATGATCATGAGTGCTGTGTGAGAGACGCCTCCATAAATATGAGCACAAAAGGCCTGAATGACACATTCGATGTAGTGAATGTGTCGTTCTGTAGGCAGAGTGAAAATGTCACCCAGCAAGCGAGGAATGATGGCCGTGGCCCCGAATACGTCGTTAACACTCATGTTACAGAAGAGCAGGTACATGGGCTGGTGGAGGCTCGTCTCCATGGAGATCAGGATCAAAAGGCCGATGTTTGACACCATGATGAAGATGTAGATGAGGAGGAGGAGGATGAAGACAGGAATGGAGGACTGAGGGGTGACCTGTAGACCCTCCAACAGCAGGATATTTGTATCTACACTCTGGTTCTCCATAGGCCTGAGGGTTAGTTTAAGCCTGGTGAGGAGGAATATAATGTAAATGACCTTTAATATGAAGTGTATGACTTGCTCTGCAGAAATATTACTGCATTTGAAGATAACAAGACTTTAGTGGAATGATGCTTCAGTCAAATTATTAAACAAGACACAATCAGAATACTCCTCCTTCAAAGTAAAGGTCTACTGTGGATAATCAGTTACAAATGCCAAAATTATTAAATCAAACTGATATGTATGCTAAAATGTAAAAACATTTCTAATATTCTTTGAAGTACAAACCTGCTGTAATGAAAACGGCTGTGAAATAACTGTTGGACAAACAGCAAATGTGCAGCATAAACTTAAAGCAACAATATGATCAACATGTAAAATGGACGTTGCAGCTTTTATTTTCATGTCATTACAGTTTGGTTTTATACAAAATATTATATTAGAAATGCTGTCACTTTGATCAACCTACTACTTAACAGCTCCTTTTATTTCTTTATAAACAGTTACTTTACTTTCAACGATCCGATGGAACATATGAAAACATGGGAGCAGTCAACATCAGTTGGATGTGTAAGAGCTGGAAAAGTGATGGACAGACATAATTTAGACATATTTTATAAAAGTAACTCTAGATTCTGTACAGGATGTCAGCTGTGTTTCATGTAGAGTAATGTTTGCAGGTTTTCACTGATAGCAGATCATGAGGATTCAGTGAATCAATTTAATATTTTTTCCAGTGTAATTCTTTTGTGTAATTTATATGAATTTTCTTTAGTGTACTCACAAACCAATAAAAATAGGTAGGTAGGTAGGTAGGCACTGTATTGATCCCTCAATTGGGAAATTTCAGTAATTTTTAATTCAGTAATTTCAATAACACAATAAATAACAGACACGGTGGCAAAAACATAAACTGACCAAGTGCAAACAATACAGCCTTTATGCTTTAAAATGTTCAAATAAGGACGATATCAGTACAACAGCACATCGATAATGTACTTTATTGTGTACAGACAAATTGTATCATGGTTTGGTGATTTAGGAGTGAACTGCATTCTTTATAATCAAACAAAATATGCATATCAGTGTTGTAAAACTACTAAAAAGTTGGAATCATAATAATCTGCAGACAGTTTTCACTGCAGTGCAACTCAAAATCCACAAACTTTGTAAGGTGATTTTAAAGTGAATATTAAAACAGTTTGGGTTGAATGTGAAACAGGCTGCTAGACCTGCTGCTAAAAACATCCACACTGCAGTTAAATACATAAAATACTTGATTTTGTAGTAGAGGATTTGACTGCTACATTCATGATAGTTTTTTTTCACTTTTTACCTTAGTTTTATTGATTTCATTTTATTGTTTCAAAGCATACAGTAGACTGTACATAATAAGATTAATCTTTAAAGAATCTCGTCAAATGGGGAAGATAAACCTGCGGACATTACGTTTGTCATATAGTCTGTTTAGAACAAACAAGACAAATATAAAGTTAAAGCATGACCAGCATTATTAATGTTACGTTCTTTCAGATGCTCATTTGTGCTGTAAAACATTGTATTCCTGTTTACATTCCACATCGTTTCAGTTTTTTTCCACTTTGCCATCATATTACAATTAATTTCACTAATAAATATTATTACTGTACTGTTCTTAGTGCTGCCGTCTTTAACAAGATACAGCAGTTTTCAGTGAACAGTGGAAAACATCATTAAACCGAGTGTGCGTCAAGTTTACCTGTGTTGCCGTGAAGTTCCTCCAGATGGACTAGAGGGCACCTGGCAGATGCTTTTTATTAGATGACTGAGCTGCTTGACAAGGCAGCGGCCCTATAGGCCCAGTTGGCTTTGATCGCCTTTTTCAACTTCTATGGTGTGTGTGTGTGTGTGTGTGTGTGTGTGTGTGTGTGTGTGTGTGTGTTGTGTTCTTCACAATTGGCCGCCTTTAACTACTGTGCACGTGATCAGGCATTAAACTGGGATTTGTGAGGAGGGGGAGTTCTTGTGCTATGCATTTGAGGGGGTTATGGTATGGATGAGGTGGTTTCCACAGTCCAGGTTGCCAGGTTATTTTTACAAGGGCTATTTCTAAAGAAATGTACCAGCGATTTAAAAATATAGACATCATGTTCTGTGGATGTTGACTGCCCACAGTAACAACAACGATCTCCTCTGGAAAGACATGTTGTGTAGAGGCTAGTGGTGATAAATGACAGGCCAACAGTATCACGGCCCTATCACTCTCTGTCATAAGCTACCATTTGCTGAGCGAGGCTCATCATTCAGTGAGCCTCCTAACTGACACTTCTGCTTCAGAAAGCCATGAATATGTAACTGGCTCGGTGGATAACCCACTGGATTCTTGGCTGGACACCAGCATTCTTGGCCTTGAATTGACCTGATTCATCTGGGTTCATAGATAAATATAACAGTATATGTCAAATAGTGCTTTTCAGTGGTTCTGCTGCATATAGGAAATGTGCCATTCTTGGGAGGGTTTTGGAGTTTTGGAGTTTTGTCATCTCACCTTAGACCGTTCCATGCATGCCTTCCAAGTGTGTGGTTATAGCACTAATATACTAATATTACTAAAGGTGGGGAATTTAACATGCACTGTTAATTGATCCTCGCCGGAGGTGAAGTTAAGGTTCAAACTGCTTTCGTGATGTTGCACTTCACACTCATGGGTTCTGTAGCATCATGTGCACTAAAGCCATGTGACAGTCAGTGGCCCTGCACATGTGGCTGCACTAGTACTTATTGCTGTATGAGCAGTTCAGCTCAACCATAGTGAACTGCATGTTTATAGCACATCAACCCTCTGGAAGTCATAGAGTATGTCCAGAACATTTGCTGCTTCTTGCTGCCTTGTTTCTGCTTTTGTATACATCAAATCCTATCTTTGGCTATTTGGTGCTCAGTTGTGGCTGGTGTGGCATTTAATAACCTGGGTTACTGCACTCAGTGGTCTTTGGTTTATCAAACATATTTTATCTAAGCCATGTTGGTAAGGGGAAACTCCTCTTGTAGTTGGTGGAATGGCTGCTGTGACTTTGAGGTTAAGTACTGTTAAGGTCTGCTATTAAAAGATTAAAGATTTAGCCACTGGATAAGAGGTTGGTGTGGCTCATTCTACAGAATGGAAACAAAATATTGGGATTAAAGATCAAGAAGAGAGAGATGGTGCTGTCAAATGGAAGCTGCATTAGTGTGGTCACACCCTGAGTCCTCCCGTGATGAGTAATGTAATGTAAATATGGTAAAGGCTGAAAACCATTATAAAGCCTCATCCGGTTCTTTCAAACCAGGAACTCCGAGGGACGACTCAGACCACTTGAGTATATAAAAAATATAACCGTGCTGGTTTATTCAAAGAGTCACAGGCAAGAATTCACACTTCAAGTCCAGAGATCTTCCAACCCCCAGCCTGCCAAATTACACGTCCAGAGCTCTCTCACTCCTCTGCCTGCAGGCAGCAGAAAAGCTGAAGATGTCTGGACCCAACAACCTATATAATATTAATCATTTTTGGGCTAGCCCATGCTACAAGGGGCGTCAAACCGTGACGCCACCCGATAAGCAAGCTTTGCAGCTGCTCTATCGTTTAGCCAAAACATGAGGAAAAGTCAAGGTGCGTGACTGTTGTTTTCGTGGTGTGTATCTAAAACAATTGGACATAACCTTACACATTAAGACAAATATTAAGACTAGCATTACAGTTGACACTAACAGCTCTTTTCCTGTAACCTTGACGTGCCTGCAGTCTGCACTGCAGGCTGAACAGTTAACAGCCTAAGCTAGTCACCCTGTCTGCACTAAACATTCCTAGACAACAAATCTCTGAATATCTATCTAACTAAAAAATAACCTAACAATGGCCTCATTGTTTCTCCGCCAGTGTTTGTTTGCTGTTGCTACAGCCATGGTTTGTTAATTATTATCATGTGGCAGAAGGAACTCTACAGGGAAGCTCCCAAGCAGGTAACCGGACCTCCCACCCCAACACCAGCTGAATCAACAAGGAACGTTTATCTGTTCACAATCAACAAATATCATGAAAACAGACATTGGCTCAGAGGGATGTGGTCACCCCAGAGGACTGTAGTCACCCCAGAGGACTGTAGCCAACCAAGGCAGTTTGATTACACTCAAAAGCTCAAAGAAAACTTTATATCATGACTGTTTTTCACAACTTTCCTTGTGCAAGCCAAAGGAATAACACAGTACCGTGTAGTTTTATACAGTATCTCAAAGAGGCATTCCCACTTTTCATCTGGCATATGATTTAAAAATTATGAAGTTTTCTGCACTCTCGTTCCCTGCATATCACCAGGTGTACAGGAGAACACTGTGCACAGCCAGTGACCCCCAGTACAAACCATGTTTAATGATATTTCTCTGCATTTGTATGGCATCCAGGCAAGACTGTAATCCCAGTGGGGCGAAAAGGGTATGAAGGGCCAGCACCCCATCAGGGCACCACTAGACCACTGTATCAACCACACAGGGCCTGTCCTTTGGAGGCAAAAGAAGTTTACTCACTTTGTATAATTACAGAAACAAGAGATTACTGTACATGGGACCCTGTTACACATTCTGGTGTAATTTAAAGTCCGAGTGTTGCTTAAAAAACTGTGGCAACAGAAACAGCCCTGCATCACTGCCAACTGTAGCAGCCGTCAATTCTAGTGTTGGTTTGATCACAGGAAGTAACTCTAGTCCAAACTAAAGAATTAAAAACCCACCCAGTACTCCAGACCAGTAGATCTACTGTACTGAACTGAACAAACCAGTACCAGAAGTACAGTGTCTGGAGGTCTGTGTGCTGGTTGGCCATGGAGCTCGACTGTCAGGTAGTGATTTGCTTAACAATCGTTTGAAAGTTGTCTGGCAAGAGGATTTTAGTGACAAATAACAATGATGCTCTTGTCACAGTACACTGATTTAGTTTAAATATTTCTTCCACAGACCAAACCCTGCATGACTGATATGAAAGAACAGATTTCTGGAAGTCCTCATCTTTTCCTGTGTGTTCAGTATGACTGTGTTTAGCCCAGCGTAGCATAAAAAGCTGCTGGTCTTTGTGCTACATTAGACAGTCTCGTCTTTTAATCTGTATGAGACACAAAACACATGGATTTCCCAAAATCATGGTCTTCTACACATAACCTTTATCTTTAGAGTATTTTTGGTGTGTTTTGCTGGTTTTCTGGTGATTTAAAAAAAAAAAAAACACGTGTTTCCAGCCTTTTCTTCTGTTTGACGCTCTGTAGGTCATTTTCTCAGAGTACGCTGTAAAATCAAGGCCGTATATGTTTTATGGATTCATTAAAATAAACTGTGTGCTCTGTGAGTCTGGCTGTTAGATGGTAATATGCATTATGGGCTCTACTCAAATGGCAAACGATGGCACTAGAGGAAAGTTAAGGTTCATCGACATTGTTTAGGTCAGTGGTTGATGAGTTTTCTTACTGTGGACCAAAGTTTACTATGTTGTACATCATGTAATTGGCAGCCAGAAGTTTGTCACACTTGTTAGTGGAGCGAGTCCCCATGGATCCCTGGAGCTTTCATTACTCCTGTCCTCTGAGCTCTGGTAAACATCTATTACTGGGCCTCTGTCTGTGCTCCCAGAGGGCTAATTACCATCAGAAAGTGTTGATAAGTGTTTTGTTAGGAAGCGGCTCACCTCATTAGTGGTCGCCTTTGTGTCAGAAACATTAGCGTTCATTAGTGGCTGCTGTGGAAACTACAGCGCACAGTGATGAAACTGGTGGACCACGGGGGGGTAGTGCGGTCCCCTGAGCTCCCAATATGCAACAGCTGAAACAAACTTTACCAGGCACAAACAATCACAGTGGAGAATAAACAGAAGAGGTCACATTAGTTTCTTTGTATGTTTCACAAGTACCTTGTAACTTTTTGTTCCCACACTGTTTCCTACTGAAAACCTCACAACAGAGGTTCTGGGACATCTCAGAAATTAAACAGACATTTTTCTTGTTATATACTGTATACTGAAATTCTGATGAGTGACCATCACAGTCACAGACAGAGTGTAACACCATGGGCCCCTGTGCAGAGACGTAGTGCGTACAAGGCCCCCATCCTCCTACAGAGATGCAAAACCCAAGATGGAGAGAGTCTCTTTGTGGTTGTTTTGGGTATCATTCTGGTTGTTTACTGTGTCTCTGTGGGATATTTTGCAGCCAAGCTCCATGTCTGTCCCCTTTAAACGTATTGTCTTGGTTTCTCTCTCCTCCTGTTTTCCTTGGTCCAGACTTTCAGCGGATGAGTTAAACATAATATATGGATGGAAACTGGACTGAGACATTGAATTACTGGATGCTCCTTGGTGTTATAATATTAACTGTAAGAATCACATTCACTATGATGAGATATTTGAAAAGCTTGACAGCTGTTTATAAAGTAGAATAGCAGTAGAATGCTTGGACATAAGAACAGCAGATATGGTGCTCATTTTGATGTTATGGTAGTATTATGATTATCAAAGCTAAACCAGATTGAAACTTACATTTCCCACATTTGTGTTGTCTGACCAGGTGTTGGAAGTGATTAATAAAGTTAAGAATCAGGGCTCTCAGGGCATGTGCCAGCGAGCTGGCTGATGTTCTCACCACCATCTTCAATCTCTCCCTCAGCCAGAACATCATTCCCACCTGCTTTAAGACCACAACCATCGTTCCACTTGCCAAGAAGAGCCCAGTCACCTGCCTGAACAACTACAGGCCAGTGGCGCTCACCCCAATCATTATGAAGTGTTTTGAAAGGGTGATGCTAGCCCACATCCAGAGCAGTATACTGGACACCCTGGACCCCCTGCAGTTATGCCTACTGGCCCAACAGGTGCTATCGTGACTGCCCTTCATTATTCCCTTTCTCACCTGGAAAATGGAGACTCCTACATCAGGATACTCTTCATTGACTACAGCTCCGCTTTCAACATAGTTGTCCTCCACAAAATCACCCACAAAGTGTGCACACTGGGTCTGCACCCTACCCTCTGTGACTAGCTCCTGGACTTTCTGACTGGCAGGCCCCAGACTGTCAGGATTGGCAACAGGACTTCAGCCAGCATTATTACAAACATTGGCACCCCACAGGGATGTGTCCTCAGTCCCACCCTCTAGTCCCTGTTCAGCCACGACTGCAGAGAGTGGTAAAGACTGAGGAGAAGATCACAAGGACTCCACTGCCCTCTCTGCAGAGCATTTACCACCACAGGGTGCGTAGGAAAGCTGCCTCCATCCTCAAGGACCCCACCCACCCCCAGCACGGACTGTTTATACCCCTACCCTCCGGTCAGAGGCTCAGAAGTGTGAAATGACCTGTAGACTGAAAAACTCTTTCTTTTTGACTGCCATCAGACTCCTAAACAGCTGACTCAGGATCTACCTCATGTAATTCCATCTGTACTGTTTACATACTCATTTTGCACATGCATAATTGCACACTCACTGTTGAGTATTTTCACTTCACGGCTCCCACATAGCATATATTCTCTATGCATTATATTGTGTTCTTGTTGTATTTTTATTGTGCTTCTTTCACTGCTGCTTTAAAGTGCCTTAGATTTGCATTACTGCCTATTTAGATTTGTTATTACTTTTCTACTTTATATTTCACTGGTATTATGTGGACAGCAAAGTAAGAATTTGATTGTATAGGGAAATGCATTTCCTAACTGTGCATGTGACAAACACTTTGACCTTGACCTTTTTATGTTCTGTTAAAGAAATATGTTTAGGTTTTTTTTGTTTTTTTTCTTCTTCTCTTTAACTGTGATTTATGTTGTGTTTTATCGACTCTTAGACCTTAAGAAAACGTTCATTCATTCATTCCTTGCATCTTTTCCTTACACCTTATTGGTCAGGACTAAGACACAAGAAAAACACACAAGTGAGGGAAACTATGACCCGTATAAGAGACTTGAGGAACCCTCATACTCTCTCTCCTTCACCTGAGGCATTCAATCACCAACCGATTTCCAATAAAGGGGCGTGTCGGTCCATAAACTTCTGTGAAGGATGGTCTCGTGTGTCCTCAGTCATGGCCCTCCAGTATCCTCCCTGCTCCTCACTCCTCGGTCTGCAAAGCCAATATAAGAGACTTGGAATGTCCTCAGTCATCCGGAATGACTTCTGGGTCAACCGATGCAGGGACGATCCAGGAAGGGACTTGGGATCTACCCTCTGCCTTTGCCCTTTGTTTTCCTGTCTCTGCTACTTTCTGGACTTGTCTACAGTTTTTCGGTGTTCATTCTGGCCTCTAGACGTCCCTGGATGTTTCCTTGACCTGTGTTCCCAGTCACATGACCCTAGCCACTTGTTTCCACTTTCTCATTAGTTCCTCAGAACTTATACCAGTTTTTCACTCGTCTTTTGCCAAACTGTCTGATTTGGCCTCAGAATTCTAGCCGCCATATTTCCAGTGCTATCTAGTTATTTCCCATGGTTGGATAGTTTCTCTGTTTTGGGGACTGTTTTCTTGGAATTTGCCTGCTGCTCTAGATTATCCAACTGTTTGCCTGCCTCTGATCCCTGCTGGGACTGGCATTTGGCCTCTGTCTCTCCCTGCTCTGTTTTGTCTGCCTGCTCTAACAGTAAGCCTTATTTATCTTTGTTTATTTTTGTTTTGTTCATAAAACTGTTAAGCTCTACCTGCCTACCTACCCTTGTGATGTGTTTGCGTCCTCTCTGCTGGTGTGCTAATCATGTGGAGTGTCATAGGGATGATGTATTCTTGTAGCCTAACCCAGAAGTTAGCATCATGTCGGTTCCCTTGACAAGTCAATGGGATTTTCTCTTCTTCATGTCAGAGGATCACCATCATGTTCTCTAGTACATATGTGTTTACGTACACAGACTGCTGATGCAATGGCCTGACTGTTCCGACACTGTTTGATGACCCCATTGACAATAGCAATGCAAGGTGCAGCTCTGACCATGTGCAGCAGTTTTAAATATTTTCTGCATTTGTTGTTCTTTTGCACAAATCCCACACAGAGACTATCAGCAATGACTGTGGGCATTAAACTACCAAACTAATCCTAATCCAAAATGTAATCAGTAACTACAGCTGTCAGACAAATGTGGTGCAGTAATAAGGACAATGTTCCCCTGTGAAGTGCAGTGGAGTAGAAGTTTGAAGTAACATAGAATGGAAATACTCAAGTAAAGTAGCTGTTCTTGGAGTATCTGAGTACATACTTAGTTACTTTCTGGCCATCAGTTGCTGTGTAGATGTAGAGGACTAGTCGTACTGGAGGTGATAGAAAATGATTTGACCTTGATGCCACCTGCTGGTCACATGACTGCTCTGCAGCTCAGGTCCTTTTATCAGCTGTTTTGACTGATCAGCAGCAGCAGAGTTGTGGAGAGTCCGATTGTGTGCACAGGAAGCTGTGGTAACCACACCCACACTGTTTCCACCTTGGGAACACATTTACAGAAAGTCAACAAATAATAGGAAGCATGCACGCCCATCAGCTCCTGATGTTGAAATTACTGTGCTCCATATTTCACAACAGCTTCTCCTCTCAAGTTGCATTTATATTGTTTAATTATTGATTAATTTAACAACTTTCCCACACAATTTGTGCTGTTTGTTTGATAGTAGTTATATAATGTTTATTATCCTTATTATAGTTTGCAACTTCCACAATGTGTTAATTCCATTCATCCATAAAAAATGACAACTGTTTTGCTAATCGATTAACAATTTATCAAGCAAAACTTCCAAATATTTGATGGTTCCAGCTTCTCAGATGTGAAGGTTTGTCATTTTTCTTAAATGAAAGAAAATTAAAAACTGCTGGTCAGAATAAACTAAACATTTAATGAAGCATCTTGTGCTGGAAGTGTAAACTGTGACTGTTTTCCACTCTTTTCTAATGTTTTACAGACCAATTGATTGCTCGAGCATATAATCTGCAGATCAATTTTAATGAAAATCAGTTATTTGCAGCCTTACTGGTGCTATTTTTCTTATTATTACAGCCCTTACAGAAAGGAACTTCACAGGGACCCACTGACAGAAGAAGCAGACTTTGGTTATTCCACAAATATGTTTTCACCAGTTTGTCTTTATCAGGCTTTAAATGCTGTTAAATGTAGCTTGTGTGTAGAAGAAGACATGGTGCATACAGATGTTTTTTGCTGCCCTGAAAATAGTCGGTCGACTGATGATGAAAATCTAAAAACAGACTTGAGATTTTGAGAAAACAATTTTAGTAGTGTCTGAAAGGAGCAGCCCAGGACAAAAGGAGCAGACGTTGGGGTTAGAGCAGCGTGTTAAACTCACTGCTGTGAAGTGACAGTGATAACTGAGATGAGTGTTGGTCAGCTCATCTTTGCTGAGGACACAGTTTTACAGTGAGGACATCAGACTGAAACTGGAAAACTGGAGGGACTTCTCCCATCTATGAGCAAAGAAATACAAAAATAACAGGTTAAGCAAAGTGAAACAGTGAATATGGTCAAAAGTGGAGTGAAACAGGAAACCAATTAAACTATTAATGCATCAGTGTGAACAAGTGGCAGAGGTAAGTGAGAGCAGATGCACAGGGCTTTTACCACACATCTGGATTTGGTCTTAACTCAAAGTATTTGCAACAGCAAAACTGTGGCACTGGAGGAAAAGTCAGAGGATAGTTCTGATTAATGACATTAAGTATTGGTACCACCCTCTTCCACTTGGGACCTCAGTCACTGAAGCCATTCGTTTTTATATCGCCAGAAAAAAATTTACACATTGGCTGAAAAACATGGTTAAACATTTTACAAAATATGGATTTTTATAAAAACAATTCACCTGAATCAGAGTAACTGTGTTTGTGTTTTCATGTGTTTATATGTATACATGTATTATATGTTTAGTTTATATTTAAATATTTGGTTTAAAAAAATTTAAATATTTATTTAAAGGGAATAAATGCCAGTGGATTCCCAGCATTATGATAAATATCCTCTGGGAATCTGAATGTCAGTTTCAGAACAAACCATCTGATATATCTGAAAGTTGTGAGTTAGAACTCGTCGTCATGGTTCGCATAGATTCAGTGTGACTGACACTGCCTGATGACGGCGTTATCTTTGATAGCCATCACCAACAAACATAACTCCACTTAAAAACCATAGAAAACCGATGCATGTTACAACAGAACCTGGTTGGGAATACTCCTGTTTTTACATTGTCTTTAGTGTCGCAGCCATCCAGTGATGGTCATCTGTACATCTGTGGGGACACTGCAAAGAGGAGCTACTAATGCATAGTTCACCATACTTTTAAATGCGCTAATTTACTAATGCATGTACAGTGAAAGATAAACATGAGATAAAAATGTCAGATAAATGACTTTCTTGAAACAACTGCATTTTGTTTTGTTTTTTAAGAACATCCTGTTTTAAATCAGGTTTTTCTTCTGTTTTCAGGCTAAAGGATTATACACATGGGTCAGGAAGCTCTCCTGGTGTATGCCCGCCTCCTTTTCTTTGGTCCTGCCTCCAACATGAGGGTTTAGATTCCAGGCCCTCCTCTTCCCTTGGCTGTGGGGTAGTGAAGGGCTGTCAGCAGCTATAAGCACTAGACAGTTCAGTAAAACACCACGAGAGAAGCTGATTTGCAGCAAAGTGAAAGGGAGAAACAGCAGCCAAGCCACGGCCTTCACAGTGAGTCTTAGTGAAGAATTTTTGTCTCTGCTCTCTGGGACCATTCAGACTTTCTACTGGGAATAATGGGACTCTGTCTGTATTAGAACTGGTTTGGAAAAGCAGAGGAGTTGCTGGTTCTCACTTTCCAAATCAAACCATGCAAAGTGTCAGAGAACAAACAAATAAAACCAGCTGAATTACTGACTGACAGTTCTGCTCTTCTGGCTCATGCACCTACGCTGCTGCTGCTGCTGTGCTGATGTTTGCAGGTACTGCTTGGACATACACTCAGTGTAGTACTACTACTTGTACTTTTGAGTATTTTTAATTTGACTTGGTACCTCTGCATTTCAGACAGAAATAAGTAGTGTACTTCATTAGAAAAACTGTTTATGATGCAGTGTAATTAGGTGTGTGTTGCTGTCATTTGTTCTGTTCTGCATGTTTGAAAGAATAAATCAAATCAAATCAAATCAAATCAATCAGTTTGCATTTTGTGCTCTTATGTTTAGACAAGTAAGAGAAATGTCCCACAGTAGCAGGCTCTTGGTTCGACCTTAACACAGTAATGCTGCTTAAATGTGAATGAAGATGATTGTTTCTTGAAGGAAATGGCAAACTAAAGCTCCTGTTAATGCCAATAAAATGCATGCACTTTATTTTATGGAGCAACCTTCACTCAGTAGGTCAGAATGAACTGTGACTGTAACAGCTCTTTAAACTTCCCCCGCTCTGGTTTGCACACCAGCTTCACCAGAGTTCAGTGACACATCTGTCCAACTCATCCACAGTCATATTTTTGCAATTTTTGGAAACTGAGCTGCTGGTTGGTGCTCCCATCAGTGCAGGAAAAGTTGATGCACAGAAAACTGAAACCATACTAGAGGTCCTGTAATGGCCACCAGATGCTGCTCTGAAAAACCACCTCCAGTCAGTATGGTTTTCATCCGTTCGCTGTGGGGGTAGCCCCCTGCTGCACTGGCCTCTGCTCCAGTCTGGTCTCTGATGGGACATAGCATCTCACTGTAGTCGTCAGGGCAGAGTTCCCTTTTTGCTCAAACTACCTGGCTCCTGCCATAGTTTTGCTTAATGTTCCAGATCTCCCAGTAGACAACAATAAACCTTTGTTTATGAATCCTGAAAAATAAAAACTTATTGTAGGAACAAAACAAGCCTGGACGATCTGCAGCTCAGTGAGGCTAAATGCTAACATCAGCATGTTAACATGCAGGTATAACATTTAGGATGTGCACTTTACCAGTGACAACCTTGTAAGTTAAAGAAAATTTTAACAAAAACAAACACAAGTGACCATAACGTTCTCTCATAGAGCTAGAATTATTCACAGATAATAAACAATGGTTATTATTCTTTTGATTTATTCAGCATCCATTAGGCTGCACCCTGGTGCATTTTGAAGATGGCAGCAACCAGGATTTTCAACCTGGATGTAGTTACTTAGTAATTAGTTAGCTTTGCACAAACACAGACTTCTGAGCTGCTGGTTCTTCTGCAGGCGACCAGTTAGCAGAGATCTCGGACCCTGTGTTGGCACACAGAGCGTCAGAGGTCAGCATGTTGCATTTGGGCTCACATAAAACGAGTCCCAGCCGGCCTCCCGTGACATTCCTCTACTGATAAGTTGCTTCCTTCCTGCTTCGCTTTCCCTCCTTGTTGTTGTTCCATTGTTTTCTCTCATGCATCTCAGCTTAAATCCAGTAACCTGAGTGTCAGCGCTCTGTGAAGAAAAGGAGCAAAGTTAGCTTCAGTTGTTGGTCAGGGTGACAAATGTATGAATAATAAAGTCTACGTTTGTAAATCACAACAGTGTAAATCAATTTCAGCATTTTAATGCATTCATTATTATATTACAGTATTTTTTTATGTTATGTTAAATGACTAAATCTAGAAAATCTCAGTTTTTGTCAGTTCAACTGAAAAGAGAAATGCTGACAGTAAAGACCTTCGTCTGGTATTTTTGGCCACACCCACAGCAACGCCATTTTGCTCCAGACTTATCTCTGTAACTGTTGGACAGACTGTGAAGAAAACTGGCTGAGACACATTCATGTTCCCCTCAGGATGAACTAGCTTTGGTGATCTTCTGACTTAACATGTATAGCGCCATCCTCAGGTTGACATTTTAACTTACTGCAAAATTAGCAAAGTTAATGTGCTACAGTACTAAACTAAGACTTTGAACATGATAATGTGTAAATACAGATGTCATAACACAAACAGCACAAGTAATGGCTGTAAAATATTCTCCGCTCCAAAGCCAAGGTGCCTTACTTGTTTTTCTGGGAGTGTGTTCTGACTGAAGGGACATTACACACTCACTTGTGCAACATATTATTGTTACAGTACAAACGTTGTTCTATTGTTCTTCATCCTGGCTGGATTTTGTAATATCTGTGGCTTTATTCAGTGTTTTAGGGCAGGTGGTCAATTTACAGTTAGGAGTTGGTAATCTACCGTAAACTTAGTCACATATTTCACGGTGCACAACTCTGTGTACATTAGCTGCTGTTATCACTGTTCTTTATCTGTGAGTTAAGCCCACATAAAACCTGCTGCACTGTTTCTCCCACTTGGTGCTGCAGTGATTTTCCTTGGCTTTGATCCAGACCTCAGCAGCTTTCACTCTTCTTATCACTCTCATCTCTTTGTTTCAACATGCAGCTCTTACATTCACACTCAGTGCTTCTAAGAAACTGCAGTGTGTTTCTACTAAACAGCCCCAATGGGAGTGTGTGATGAGCAGAGCGCCATGTGTTTGTGTTCAGACTTGGATCTGAAGATGTTTCTGTGCAACATCAGGAACTGAACAGTGACATCAGTGTGCCTTTAATCTGTGACACACTGTGCTTTTGTTCAGGTTCTGCTCTTCACTTTCTGTGGTCTAAATTAAACCATGGTGGCCAACGACCTCAAAGTGATCTCTGACCCCGTGGCATCACAACCCCCTGCTCGGTGCCGGAGTCCCTTCAACAGCATCAAGGTTTGTCTCTGCTTGATCCTCATTGATTTTGTTGGGGTTTAACTTCAACACACTGCTAAGAGAAGAGTAAAGGACTCAAGATATAAAGTGGTTTAATCAGCATGTAACTGCAGCTCTGCAAACCGACTAATCTCTGAGACTTAGTGGAATGCTGTTAGTGTGCAGCAGAAGGTGTTTCTGTTGTCTGGGGAACCGTTACTTCCTGTGGTCCATTCAGGTTTTGTTCTCTCAGGTCACAACATAGAAACATTTCGTGCATCACCCATCACTCAGACTTTCTCTGTCTTTGATGGTGATGGTTGTTTCTGCATTGCACTCATATTCATTTATTATCAGTATGAAAATAGCAAAGGTTATTCCACTGTATAAATCTGGGGATAAGCACAACTTAACAAATTATAGACCGGTTTCTCTGTTGTCAGTTTTCAAAAATCTTGGAAAAACTCTTTAATAACAGATTAAACACATTTATTGATAGACATAAAATCCTCTCTGATTGCCAATATGGTTTTAGGTCGAACCGATCGACATCTCTGGCCATTACCGACCT
>NW_018128325.1:48286-61178 GCF_001952655.1 Monopterus albus
TTTAGTATATTACTTGTGTGGTGTAGAAGATAATTATTTAAGAATGTAATTATGTAAGAATGTTAACACTGTTATAATCTTTTTTAGTATAATACTTGTGTGGGTAGAAGTGAATCATTTACTGCTTGCAAACCAGTGATGGTAAGATGATGTCATGGGGTAGGACTGGATAAGTCTGACTTCTTCCTACTCCATTCAAGCATGTACTAGGTATAAGCACATTGATATTGGATTATGTGTAAAATTATGTGTGTTGTCATATCAACTGTTTTTACATGCTTGAAAGAATAAATCAAATCAAATCAGTAGTTTGTTTCATGCAGATTTGATCATATTAACTTGACACAAGAAAAAGTGGAAATGTGTCAGTGCTGCAGACAGCCAGGCTGATCCTTCGCTTCCTGCTCCTGGACCAACTTTTTTTTTATTTCTCCCTCTTCTTGGATCTTTCTCTTCATCCTTCTTTTGTTTCTCCCTGCAGTTCTTTGTGCTCTGTCACAGTTTGCTGCAGCTGGCGCAGCTGTTGGTGTCAGGCTACATGAAGAGCTCCATCTCCACCATTGAGAGACGCTATGGCCTCTCCAGCCAGAAGTCGGGGTTCTTGGCTGCCTTCAACGAGGTTAGTATGGGACACGCTCTGCACTTCATTCTTGTTGCTGCTCTTTTATTTTGATGAGGTCATGTCTGATAGTTTGAAATCTCTTTCATAAAATAGATTTCTGACTGTGAGTCACATTAAAAAAGATTCTTTACATTAACGTCTTCTGCTTCTGGTGATGCTCCTTCTTCTGTCTTAGACTCTTAGAACATCTTTATGGGAAAATCACCAGTGTGTTCATAATGTTTCACATGTTCATGCACTTCAGTCAGTGTAGGTACATGACTTGATAAGAGAGAGGCCACTGACAGTGGGAGGGGAGTTTTTTATTTCACTGTCAAAATAAAAACGAATGCACTTTTCCATCATTTCTGTCCACACACTGTGCATTGGCTGTTGGCTGTTAGTTATGCAGGATGTCACCCCGTCCTCTGTGTGTCCAGGTGGGGAATACAGTCCTCATCATCTTTGTGAGTTTCTTCGGGAGTCGAGTCCACCGGCCACGGTTCATCGGCGTCGGCGGCGGTGCTCTGCTGGCCTGCCTGGCCTCACTGCTGATGGCACTGCCACAATTCCTGAACGGACCATATGAATACACCGACCACATCACCTGTGAGAGCACACACACATCTGGCCTCGCTGTCCTCAAAAAGCCTCTGTAACAGTGTTTCTCAACTTCAGGGTCCTCGTTTGGAGAATAAGTGACCCCATGTGTGAGGGAAGTCTAACCTAGGGTTCTGCACCTGACATGCATCAATTCATTATGGAAAAAGTCCCAATCCCACTGGGTCTGGGTGCCTCAGAATTGAGTGGACCCATGAAGACATCTATGGGGTTAATTATTTCAGGAACTATTGGATAAAGAGGTCATACAGTACATATTCCAGTTCATGGCAAGATGCATTAAAAACTGATGATTAGATTCCTGTCAGTGTCCGCTGACAGGTGTAGAAGACTGTTAAATTGAAAGATGATGGGTAAATCCCAATTCCCTTAACTGGATCCACATTTCCCTCTCTTGAGTCTTTTCCTTGCATCTTAGTCATGCCTGCATAAGATGTGAGGAAAAATGCAAAGAGACAGGAGTCAAGGAAACATGCTGTTAGAGGTGAGATGTCCTTTCCTCTGCTCCGTCTTTTGAAGGGTTAAATCACCTGCTAATTTCTGATGAAGGGGCGTCGGTTCATAAAAGATTGCCACAAAGGATGCTGTCATGTATCCATGTTCATGTCTCCTTCAGGCCTCCTCCTCCTCAATATTCAAAACAGGGACGTCTGTCAAGATGATGCACCAGAGCAGCCTTCGGGTCGAGTGAGGAACAATATATAAGGGTTTACCTAATATGTATTAAACTTCCCTTCTGTGTCTCCACAGCCTCCAGTGATAACAGCTCTGGCCTCTGCCGGTCACAGAGCTCCCTCAGCACCTTGTCTTCCAATCAGAGCTGCAGCGAGCAGGAGAGCCCCTCCCACCAGGGGGTGTACCCTGTGCTGCTGCTGGGGCAGCTGTTGCTGGGTATCGGAGCCGTGCCCATCCAGCCTTTTGGCATCTCCTACATAGACGACTACGCCAGCAGGAGGAACTCTCCGCTCTACCTCGGTACACCCACTAAGGAAACCAACCTTGGTGCTGTTCTGATTAGCACCAGCACCTTAAATGGTTTCTACTAGCAGAGGGGTTATATCACCACCTACTTCTGGGTTGCACCCTGATTTACATTTAGCCACCAAAGCAAAGATGGGTTATAATCAGATTTGCTTTCTGTTTGACACAGATGTGTGTGTGCGCTATGTAGCCGAGTGAAAATGAAAGCATCTCAGCTAGATTTTATCTGGACATCTGGACATTTTATTTGGACAACAGAAAACCCAACTCACTTTAGTCCAGTTTAAAGGCCTGTAGTTACTCTGACAATGTTGCTACTAGTGGGTTTTATTCTGCTTGTGCTGATCATCATGGTCATGGTGTTTCAATCCTGGTGCGTGTTTTGAATTTTCCATTCACCGGTTTTTATTAAAAATGTATTGAACATTATGGTTAAACAGCATTGAGTTGAAAAGTAGAAAAGTAGGATATAAATGTCCCTTTCTTCTCCTCCTCCCCACCCGCTGTCGTATCACCTGGGTGAGAAATAACTCCTTCATAGTCGTAGTTACCTGTTGGAGGCTGACATTTGCTGGGAGATGAGGACTTCTTATATTTCAGAAGTTTAGCTGTGCATTGAAAAGAGAAAGGAAAAGACAACTCTTATCTGCCTGCTCTGTTAGGACGTATCCGACTGATGTACAGTACATACAGTATGCGCAGTCAGACAGAAATGACGGTCATGGTAGAAAGACGAGTGTAGCTGACATGAGGAATGCTGCAGCACCCATGCAGTGTGTGCACATCCTGCACGGTCACACCAGCCTGTGGCATCTGCAGGTCCTCTGCTCACATAACAACTGGAACAAGTAGGAGACTGAACCTGATTCGCATGAGGAATTGTGAAGAGTTGCAGTTAAAAACAATAGAAGATTAGTTTATTTTTAATGAAGTTCTGCTGTTGTTTCCTATTGTTTTTCTTTCTGCTGTTCATCTGATCTTCTGTCTGCTTGCCTCAATTTTTCTGCTGGGACAATCAACAGTGTTCTGCTGAAATACACAAGTTACAAACAGACCCACACACAGCTGGAAGCACAGGAGAGTTAACATTAAAACAACTGAACAAAAGATGCTTTCACAAAATGCTAATAACATGTAAAAGGGCCATGTAGATGAAAATGTCAGACAGAACCAGAGGTGATTTAGAAGTAGGCTGTTTTGATTTTGTCCTGCACCATCTTTAGTAACTTCAACTCGTATCATGAATTGTTTCGGTTCTCAGCAGCTCTCTGTTTTTGTTGGTGCTCTGATGTTTGTCTCGGTCTTGTTTTTCAGGCATCCTCCTCGCTGTGACCTCCATTGGCCCAGCCTTTGGCTTCATCACTGGCTCCATCATGCTGCGCTTCTATGTGGACATTGACAAGCTACCCAAAGGTAAGGAGACGCTGTGTCACCAACTCACAGCTGGGCTAAAACACTGCATAATTTGCGGCATCAACTCATTAATTACTGACAGTTATCTTAAACAGGACATGAGTATTTCCTGCATGTGGTAATTACTTCAAGTTCTGGGGGTTTATTCTGTTTAAGTGTGAAGTAAAATCAGCAAAAAGTGGATTGGTGTTGGTCATTTCCTCGGAGTATCTGCTGTGAAACCGACAGAGAGCTCTCAGGTGTAATGTGACGCGAAACGTTTTTCACTGTACATCTGGTTCTGATTTGATTCATGCAGGATTTTTAGTCCAAATGAACCCGTGAGACTAAATCAAGCACCAAAAAAAAAAAAAACTAAATAATGCCCATTTTATATTTTTCATCCTGTTTTCTGTTAGTTGTTCAGCGTGGCTCAGCTTTTACAGAAGTAAGCACTTTCCTTTGGATTTAGAGAAGTTTAAACAGAGATAAAAACAATAAACATAGTAATTAGAAACTACATATTGTTGCACAGAGTTTTCAGCTTAGCACAAACAATAAGACTGGTTGTTAGGTGGCAAAGACACCCTATGGAAAATAAATCAACCACCCACAAGACAAGTTGAAGTCAAAACACCCAGGCTAAGACAGGTACAAGACAAGTCTGAGTGAACACGATTGCAACACAGTTCCAGTCCAAGCAGACTGCCGTGAGCCCAAGTCAAAAAAGCCACGAGTCTGAGAAGCAGTCAGAAAAATGTCTCCAAATTGAGTCTGGACCTGACACTGCAGCTTTGGTAAAGTAACTCATTGAGTGAATGAACCTGTTGGAACTGCGAATCCTCAAGGCTGCACCTGAACACATCGTTATGAAATAATCAGAAATGCACCTGAGCTCGTTTCTGTGCCAGTTCACCTGTTCAGTCTTGTAGGATATGATTCGTCTTACCATTGCTAACTCTGAGAGACAAGGCAGTCCAAGTAACTTCAAAACAGTGCTGATTTATTCAAAGGATCACAGGTAAAATTAACATTACACGCTCAAGTATCTTGTACCTCCACCATGCACACAGGCAGATGTAAGATGAAAGACCCTGAGCCCACCAGGCCTATACATTTTATCACCTCGGTTGGGCTAGCCCCATACTACACAGAAACGTCAACCGAGACGTCTCTCTTACCAGCTTTGCAGCTGGCCATAGCAGTAGTCAAAACATGAAGCAAATCAATGTGTGAATGTGTGTGTCTGTTGGTTAAGTGGTGTGTAACTAAAAACATTCTCACGACCTCTAGTACATGTCGTGGCTTAAACATAAAAACATATTATGGCTCAGGCTATAGTTATACACGTCGTAATAATAATATTAAACACCCTGTCTGCTGACAGTCATCAACTTTTCTCTCTAGTTATCCTTGACCAGATGTACCCTGTAGAAACTCATAAGCATGACTAAGCATTTAACAGTCTAACTAGACATCCTATCTCCACTAAACATTTCTAATACATAAAGTATCTATCCAATATCTATCTGACTAAAAATACCTAACAGTCTGTTACTGAGTTTGGCTGCAGTCCAGGGTGTGTCCCTGTCCCAGGAAACTATGAAAACGAGTTGGCATGAACAACACATTAATTAATTTTCCTGCTGTATATTAGTCTGCTCTACCTGGGAAATGAAGCTGAGAAGCTGAAGCTGATATGTGTAATTAAAATATATAGCTAATAATATTTTTTCAAGCCTCAAACTACTCTGCTCTTTGTGTAGGTACCAGTTTAGAGAATTTAGTTTATTTCATATTATTAATCTTACTGCTAACCCAAGCCATGCCATGGCTTCATGCTGTCTACAAACATCCTGCTACATACCAGAGCCACAGCAGAGAGCTGTGTGACGCACATGGGTCTGACTTGACGGTTGTCTGAGGCTTTCCTCTAAGCACACCTCCTTTAGTTCACCTGGGAAACAGACCTACAGCAGCGGCGCTCGAGCCTTAGGCCATCCACGCCTCTGCAACGAGGCTGCACTCTGAATGAGCCAGTTCATCAATGCAGCAGTGGGGCTGGTCAAAAGGCTGAACATGGCTCAGGAAGTAGAACAGAGTGATATGTTTACAGTGTTTTAGAAGCCACAGGGGTTGAGATTCAGGTAAACCATCAAACTCCTACTGTAGATCTCTTACCCAGATGTCATGTCCCATCTGAATCAGAGGTGACAGTTTTGTAAAACTAAGATATTTGTGCTTCGACTGACATGAGCTCTCTTCTTCCTCCAGATGAGATCAAGCTGGACCCCAAAGACCTTCGCTGGGTTGGAGCCTGGTGGCTCGGCTTCCTGGTGGCATCCTGCCTCATCTTCATCACTGCGCTGCCTTACCTCTTCTTCCCCAGAAACATGCCCAGAGAGGTGAGCTGGGAGCGGTCTGACTGGCAGCTGTAGCTCTCTGCAGCCACGTCTCATTAATGTTCCAAAGTCCAATTTACTAATGAGCCGGAGAGTGTGTAACGGCTCAACGGGCTGCTATTTCAGCACAAGGCGGAGGCAAGTAGAGGGAGGAAACGGACAACCAAAATAAGGAAGAAATTCAAAAGCCATTTGCATTAAAACATCCAAAACTTTATGAATGAGTCACACAGATATACCTTGTTGTCAAAATGTGTATTGTACATGCTTCCACATAAAGATGGGGTTAACCAAACACAAACAGAGGGCCAGGAGGGGACCACGGCAAAGTTTTGTCCCTAGGCCCCCTCATGGATTAATGTAGCACGGTGTATGTATAGTTTTACCAAATGTCAAAGTTTTTTTCTCTACAAGATACACAAGTTAAAACAGTGAGACAAAAACAGCAGGTCAGAAAAATAAAGTTGGCAAAAAGGATGAAAAATCTAAAATGTGCACATAAACCGAACTGACTTCAACAGCTTGGCCGGCTCTAACAAGAATCTGTGCAGTGTGTTTTGGCTCAAAGCAAAGAGAAAGTTCATCCCTGCACATGATCAGTCAAATAAATGAGGTCATTTGTTCCACACGTCCTAAACCGAGTTCCACATAACCTGAGTCCCCTGAGACTGAGAGCAAACTACAGCCAAGCTTATTTACTTTCACTTTTAAATACCAGATATTTGAGCCAAAGCTTTTCTCTCCCATGAAGGCGGTTATGTAAGTCAGAGGTTTGTGTAGCCATTCACCACTTTAATCATGAACTGGTCTGACTTTGTGTTTTATGCCCCGTTACATATGATTCATTGACTCTTGTATGACCTCCAGAAACGGTTTGGACCAGCTGGATTCCCAGTGTCAGTGGCAGCCTGAGTAGCAAACATCCACATACTGAGATTAATAAGTTATCTTTAGATAACAGTGTCCTCTGTGTCAAACATTTGCTGAGATCTGTGTGTTCAGGTTGTCCACCTCACCACTGCTCTTGATACAAACAAAACACTGCAGTGATCTGAACGGGGGCTTTATGTCATAAACCAAGCTGCATAAAACTCCTAACTTGATCTGTTTTCAGTTTTCACATCTTTCCTGCAATGTTGAAACTAAACTCTTTCATGTGAAGTGAATTTTAAAATCAAAACATACACTGAGACTTGGCTTCACTCCGCTGCAAAATAAAACTATGCACTTTGGCCAGTGATTATAGCAGAGTACAGTGTTGAGCAACCTCCTGGCACCAGTAGCTGAGAAAAATATCCACTTGGTGTTTTCCGTGTCTCATGAACCGAGGCTGATTTTCCTGCTCAGAGCAACATCACTGGAGTTCAGTGCATAAACCATCAGTTTGTGTTTATGACTTGGAAGAACTCAATATTTGAGACATATAATGCATTTTTCTGTCGCATCCTGGAAGCTTCAGCACCAGCTGGACTGTTTCAGTCTACTTCAGGGGTTAAATGAAGCATTGACACCAGCCACACTGTTTTTGACAGATATTGTCTAAAGCAGCTTTTAACCCAAACATTCTGGGCCCTCGTTCAACTGGCTACAGCTGACATTTTTATGATGACAAAATGCAAATGCAGAAAGTTATCTTTGACACTGATGAACCCACTGACTGTATATAAAAACTGGACAAAGTCAATGAGTAACAAGATTTCCCAGGAACCTAATGATATATCTCATCTGCAGTGTAGAGTGTCTGCAGCTACAACGGCTCATAACACAAGCCGCACAGGGCTCACGTGGCATTAACGGACATGTTTATCTTAAATGTCTTAATGCATCATGAATGTAAACCTTTCTACCATGCAGGGCCCCGGCAGATTCCAAAACAGTAGCAGACAGAGTAGTTTCAAATCCTGCTGTGAAAAAACAGGTCTATGTCATGTCCTGTTTCCATATTTGTCCAGGATGCCGGGGACGATGCCGAGTCAGGACAACACAGTACGCAGCAGCAGACAAACCCACTCCAGGAACTCTCCCTCCCTCAGTTCCTCAAAAGTAAGAGTCTTCTTTTCCTCTTCTGTTTCCTGCAGCGGAGGCAATTAAAAGACACCAACACTGAGCAAGAGTCACTGTCTCTACATGGGAGCTTTCATCAGCAGTGGTGCTTGAAAGCTAGATGGCACAAAAGCCTTGACTTTTATTTGGAGCATTCTGCTGATGCTTCTTAATAATGAGCCTCCTTTGAGTTTCATTCATCATCAGATGGGAAGTAAACCTAGTTTAAAGAGTCACTTCACCCAGGTCACAAAGGATAACGGCAATCATTCTGCTCACTGCTAGCACCCTATAGGCGAGTTCAGGTTCTCTTTGCTGAGGTTGTAACATATGTGACTCTGAGACTGCTGCTTCTGACATGGTGCTCGAGCAGAAAAATGAAGTTCGAGTCTACAGCCATGGTAGCAGCTCTGTGAAGCTTTGCTTCTGCTCTTGGATGTTTAGCAGGTATAATGTTTACCTGTTGTGATGCATACCGGATACCGTACCATGACATTACCATGTTCTTGGTTAGTGTGTTAGCATTTCATCACAGTTCATCCAGTAGTTGTTGAGATATTTCATGTAAACTAAACGTCAGCCTCACATCGTTAGCCTCGTCCACTGGGGACCAGGGATGTCTGATGTCATTTTAACCTATCCAGTAGTTTCTGAGATAACTGCTAAAGCTGCCTCTCTGTCTACACAGCAGTAGGGGCAAACTGCCCCCCTCAGAGTTTATGTCATCGTCCTTCAGACCTCATCATCCTCACTGTCCAACACTGTCCTTCAGGTTTTCCTCGTATTGCTCTGCGGACCCTGAGGAGTCCCATCTACCTGCTGGTGGTTCTGGCGCAGGTCAACCTGGCAGCGCTGCTGTCCGGCCTTGCCACGTTTATGGCCAAGTTTATTGAGAGACAGTTCAGCCAGACGGTCTCCTTTTCCACCCTGATGATTGGTGAGAGAGCACGTGGGTCTGTGGGTCCCGGGATTCCTTAGAATGAGCATAAGTTTATCATAATTGTCACAGGAGCAACAGTAGCATCAAATAAGGAATAATCAGAATCAAATGTGACTCCTTTTTTTCCAGGAGGTGTTTGTATCCCCCTGGCAGTGCTGGGCACCGTCCTGGGTGGAGTTCTGATGCGAAGATTGAATCTTTCGGTCAGCGGCGCTAGCAAGTTCTGCATGGCCGCTATCCTGCTGTGCATGCTTACCGCCATGCCGCTGCTGTTCATTGGCTGCCCCACGCAGACGGTCAATGGGGTCTTTCCACCCAGGTAGCAATACCATCAGTTTAAAGGCACCAACTACACAGACACCTGGGAAGCTCATTCCACCACAGACGGGGAGCTAATTTCACAACTAAGAAGAAACTAGTTTCACAAATAACGGGGAACAGATTTCACCACTATCAGGGTATTAATTTTAACACAAACACTGAACTAATTCCTCACTAACAGGAAACCACTTTCACCACTGAAGAGGGAATTAATCTTACTTAAAACAGGGACGTAATTTTACTATTGACAGGGAACTAAACGTTAAACGGACCAGTTTCAGCACTGACAGGAAACTAGTTTTATTACTAACAGGGATGTACAGTGAGTTCACCAGTGACATGAAGCTAATTTCACCAAAGTAATAGATTTACTGACTGGGTTTTTCAACCCTCACATTTTTAGGGCAGTTATAACAAATGTCCTACTAAAACATAAAGGTTTAATAACATGTGTTTTTCAGCTCTGAGGCACTGTGTAGTTCCAGTTGTCAGTGTCGCCAGGAGGCATTCAACCCAGTCTGTGGCTCTGATGGTGTGGAGTTCAGGTCTCCTTGTCATGCTGGCTGCACAGCCATGGAAATGGATGCCAACAAAACAGTCACAGTAAGAATTATTGTTGCATCTTACTTTGAAATCCTTGTGCACAGTTTCATCTTTAAAACCTCGGACATTCAAACTAACAGAGCTTCTCAATATCTCTGTGGGTGAAAATGTCTCAGACCCAGATTCACTCTGAAAGTATTGCTCTGAATTAAAATGAATGTGTGACAGAGACCAGCTGTAGATTCGTGTGCTTCCAGTCTCCTTCTCTGAGTAAACTGAGCAACTCTGCAGCGTCTTGGTCTTTTTGACTCAGAACATAATCTAATCATCTGTTCCCTCTCTTCGTCCCACTGTGTGTCACAAACATGCCCTCGTACATTCCAGCACCAGATTCTGTGGCTGTGGTCGTGAGTAAAAATAAACAGCACTAATATGCAGAGTGAAACTAAAGTGGAAACCAGTTGAAGCTTTCTGTGTAGCCCAGTCAGACGAGTGGCTGGAGGCTGCTGGGAGCTGGGCCACTTACTTTTATTGCCCTTATCTTGTCAACGTAAGCTGGAAAGTATTTGCGAGTTTTCATTTTCTTTTTGTTTTGGCAGTAGTTCTTCATTTGCAAACATCAAAATTAAAGTGGATGTTGGATCGTGACTGGTCAAATGTGTGGGAAGTGAAACCCTGTCCCCAGATGTTTGCAGCAGCTTCGGCAGTTTGGTGCCGGTAAATGCAGGGGTTTATTGTACATCCATAATTTTTAGGCCACAGAGGTTTTTCCAAAGAAGCAAATCTGATGTTTAATCAGCCAGAGAAAGTCCAACTCCTCCTGATTTCACCATCACCCTCTCCTACACAGCAGCTTCCCTTTCCGGGAAACAGAAGTAGCCACTTTCCGAGGTTTCAGTGAGTGAGGAAAGACAAAAGACAGCAGAGCAATCGGAAAATTGAATGATTACACGCCTTCAACTACAAATGGCATCAGTTAGAGTTTAAACAGAATTCCTGCAAACAGTGGGACCCTCTGTAATAGCAAGAAAGGGAATCATTATTTTGAGGTCAAAATGTGCAGTATTTATTGCAGCATTAAAATACACAGCCACAGTTCAGCTTGTTACAGCCCTCGCTGCAGGTGTGTTCACACAGACAAGAGTCCAGCATTCCTCTAAATGTGGCTGTTTGCTCAGTCTGTGCAGCCAAATTTACTGCCTGGTTAGATGTAAGCCAGTGACAGATGAATACATACTGATCTCCAGACTCACCACACACTCCTCCAGTCTCTCTGTACATTTCCAGTATAAAGCAGATTCTTGGTCTGCAACTCCTGATTATTGTCATTATTGATCCATCAGCAGATTATTTTCTTGGCTGAGCAGTTAATGGTCTGTCAGTATAATGGCAGAACATCGTTGTTTTGGTCCAGAGGTAAGTCTCTCAGCAGCTACTGGTTTAAATGACATCCTCAGAGGATGAACTGATGTTGTTTGCTCATGTTGAGGCTGTAATAAACCCTGCAACCTGTAGGGGGCGCCGACCTGGCCTGTACCCTGACCCTGTGTCTGCTCCTGTAGAACTACACTAAGTGTCGGTGTGTTGGCCATCTCGGATACGCCTCTCCTGGAACCTGCGGCAGTGGATGTGCCCACCTCCTCTACCCCTTCGTGGCTCTGCTGGGCCTCACCAGCTTCGTGGCCTCCTTCTCCCAGACGCCGTCCTACATGATGATACTCAGGTATGAGAACATGCAGGTACCACGTCAGCTGCTCACATCTGTAGATCATCAGTTATTTCAGTTGAAAAGCAAAGGACCATTTTGAAATACATATACTTTGCTTGAGTATTTCCATTTTATGCTACTTTATTCATCTTCCACATTTTGTTTCAAAGGGAAATGTTGTACTATTTACTGCACTACAGTTTGACAGCTGTAGTTACTAATTACTTAAACATAATAATCCTACAAAACACGATCCATCGATAAAGGTCAAAGCAGCACTTCCAGCCTCTGTTGCTCGTGACCCCTCACAAAAGGTCAGTGTCTAGTTCTGGGCTCTTGTTGAGTTTGTCTCTGTTCCCCTGTAAACTTCTCACATGGTTTAATTTTAAAACTTATTAGGCCCAGAGAGGAATCTTATCGCATTAACTGTAGTTTGTTTGTTTGACAAAGCTGCTGTTGCACCAGAAGCAGAAACAACAGTTTTTAAGGGCAGCGGCTAAATGAAACAGCATTAAGGTTAATGGAGCAGCCTGGAAACAGCAGGTGATCTGAAATATTGATTCATGATTGTGGCACAGTGAAACAACAGCTGGAACAAACTGACGTTTTTGAACAAACTACTTGATCTGAATCACGGAGCTCCTGGTTCACAACTCTGAGTCTAATGAGCTCCAAATGTTGATCCGGTGCAAAAACCTCTGCTGATTTGCTGATCATAAGACCGACACAGTGTTGTCTTCACCCACAAACCAAGTCCAGTCAGCACATTAGCCTCCAGAATGCAGTTCCACTGGGGCGTATGGTCTAGGTGCCGGTGCAGCACCCACAGAAAACACCCTCCTAACCTCATTGCCTTTATCTTGACTGTGATGTTTGCATCTCTTGCTGCAGGACAGTGCCAACAGAGGACAAGTCTTTTGCGGTGGGGGTTCAGTACATGCTGTTCAGGGTGCTCGGTGAGTCATTTGCAGCATCCTGTTTACTCTGGACAAGGCACAAGAGGCCTGGGTTTGAAGACCTGCAGCTTAGTCACTCATAGCTGTTGGTCTGATTCATCAGTGTCTCTCTCATGTGTGTTTCAGTCAGCCAGATAAACATAAACACTACGGCTAATAAAAATAAAACTGCTCACAGAGGTGTTGATCCCTGGGGTATATGCTTACATCTCCTCAACCTGTTAGGGTACGCTCGAACACAGAGTAAGCAAGCAGATAAAAAGCGGACCCAGGTGGCTGGCTTTGGTGCAAGCAGTGAGGTTTATTTACAGTGAAGGTAGTGACATATATACAGGAGGAGTAATGAGGTAGATGACCGGGTGTCGATCAGCAGCAGCAGAAAAA
>NW_018128325.1:61273-92234 GCF_001952655.1 Monopterus albus
ACTAGGGTGCTAACAAGGACTAGAGAGAACAAAGACAATCTTAGCATAAACTTGATATAACAACCACTGGCCTAAAGACAGAGAAAGAACTGGCAGGGGAGTGACTGGTGAACAGTGTATAAGTAGGAGGAGACTAATGAGGTGCAGCTGGTGAGTAATCAGGGAAGCGGGGCAGGTGTGTTGAATAGTGTAATCAGTGCAAGGGCTAGGCTAGTGTGAGAAAAAGAAGAGAGGAAGGTGGAGCTGGGCAAACCTGAC
Organism: Monopterus albus; assembly: GCF_001952655.1. Classification (NCBI taxonomy): domain Eukaryota; kingdom Metazoa; phylum Chordata; class Actinopteri; order Synbranchiformes; family Synbranchidae; genus Monopterus; species Monopterus albus. The sequence goes on from NW_018128325.1 coordinate 61,532, forward strand.
ACAACCTTTCTGTGGATAATCATTTTCCCATCCTCTAATGCCACCAACGGAACATTGTTTCCCTTTATACATGAGAAATATCACAATCTAATCACCAAGGAGACGTCCTGATGCCGTTCCCATTTGCCTTTAGTGAGTCTGAACATTTCTCTCCCTCACCTCTGTGTCTGTGCAGCGTTCATGCCTGGCCCAGTGTTATATGGCAGCGTCATTGACACCACCTGCATCCTGTGGGGCAAAAAGTGCGGCAAACAGACTTCCTGTCACTACTACAACCTGGACCGCTTCAGAGAGAGGTGAGACACTCTGAGATGGAGGAACACTCCAACCCAGCTCCAGTTAGAGGGAGCGGAGTGGTGTACAGGGAAGAGATACACATTCGTTTTCTGACAAACTGGAAAGGAAGTACATTCAGATAAGATGAACCTTTATTAGTCCCACAACAGGGAAATTCACAAAGCTACAGAAACAGACACTCAGTGCTATGACTAGAAAAATAACAGACAAGGTATTATCAATATAAATATAAGAAGAAGAAGTAAAACAATATTACACACTGGTATGCTGAGTATTTACAGTTTTTCAGTCTGTAGGTGTGGGAGTCCTTCAGCAGGGATGTCAGCTTGGCCAACATCCTCCTGTCTCCCACCACCTCTGCATTTAAGCTGGCATAAAGTTCAACCCTGTTTTGTTTGCTAGATGCTCTTTCTCCTGGGTGAGAACAGAGACAGAACAGGCAGCTGAGCTGTTCAGTTCTGGTGGTCCACACACTCCCAGCTGAGTTGCACATTCGTGCTGTGTAAAATGTAGCTGTCAGCACAAAAGCATGCTGTTTTTAAATGTGCTGTCAGAGTGATTATTTCACAGCAGCATCGTGTGGTTTTCACACTGGAAAAGTCTGTGTGGGTTCTCTCCAGTTACTCCGGCTTCCTCCCACAGTCCAAAGACATGTAGCTTAGGTTGACTGGTGACTAACTTGCCTGTAGGAGTGAGTGTGAGTGTGTGTGGTTGTTTATCTACCTGTCAGCCCTGTGACAGACTGGTAATCTGTCCAGAGTGGACCCCGCCTCTCACCCAGTGTCAGCTGGGATTGGCTGCAGCTCCCCACGACTCTGTTCAGGAATAAGTGGTGTAGTGAATGGATGGATATTTGGATAGATGGAAGTCTGGAATACGCACAAAGTCCACAATCACCTATGTGTGTGTATATATCCAGGTTCCTGGGTCTGCAGGTGGTCTTTGTGCTGCTTTGCTTCCTGCTGCCCATCGTGGTCCTGCGCAAGATGGCTAGACATCAGGAACAACAGCCGGAGAGTAAAGGGGGGTACAAGCTGGTGAGCAAGGAGAAACCACCAGAGAACACTTCTTCCAAAGAACAGGAAATGGAAGGCATCAAAACCTGAGGAAGCGAAGTGAGAGGATGCAGGGTAAGAATGAGGCAGAGGCTGAACAAGGAGATTAAGCAAAGAGGAAGAGAAAGTTTTCTAAGATGGTCAAACAGAAAGGTGCTGCTCTGTCAACACTCAGTGTGTCCAGCGTTTCTCCTGACTGTCTGGTAAAGCACCAGCCTGCACGATGAGACTACAATATGCTTCAATACTGTGTTTTTTGCTGAGCCATATATTGTCACATATATAAATGAAATGTTTTTATATGACCCCAAACAGCCGGCTCCATTTTTAAAATGGTGCCTGTGCTGCTGATGTTTGCAGTTCCTACTAGATGCTGCTCAAGGAAAACTGACTGTACCGTTGTACTTAAGTAAATGTGAGAACTCCCAACTTATATCTGCAAATTCAGAGTCGGTTACTGTGATCTTTGATGCTGAGTTCAACCATTCAGATTACTTGTGCTGTGCTGCAGCATGGCTCCAGGAAGGTCAGCGTCAGTCTGACGGTCCACCAGAGTGAAATATCTCAACAACTATTGGATAGAGTCTCATGAAAGGTGTTTCAGACGTTTATGGTCCCAGAGGATGCAACCGGCCAGACTGGTGCTACTAGGACATGGACATTATGTAATTAAGTGATATGTTTGACAGCTGCTGAATGGATCACTTTGTTCTAAGACATTCAAGCTCCTCAGATATCTACCAAACCATCGACCTCAGCTGGGTTTGGTGTTATCTACCATGCTAAACTAAGATGGTAAACAGCATGCTGACATTGTCACCGTGATGATGCCAGCAGGCTGCAGCATAGTGTTTAAGAATTTACTGTATCTTCCAGAAATTGTATTTGAAATGTTTTACACACCTGACCCTGTTTTTTGTGACTTAGCCTGCAGTGATTGTAAATTTTTATCATTTTATTCATGAGTGTTTTTACTCTGAAAATCACATATTTCAAGTAAAGAAAATGTTTCTAAATATTTTAAAAAGATATTATTTCACATGACCTTGTTGATGATGGTTTTATACTGACTGGCCTTAAAATACAAATGCTGATCATCATCAGATTCAAAGACTAAATTAAGGAGGTTCCAGTGCAGTGGAAGACTATAGGTATTTCAGCCAAGTTCTCATTGATACTGATGTCAGTTTGTGAACTATATATGTTGGGGGCATCATCATTTTGCTTACAATCACTACCAAACTGTGTAGACCTTTCTTGGGAATATTCTAATTCACAGTTAAACACCAGGATATCATGAGGAACTTTTTCAGGAAATTAGCCTGAAAATAGAGGAGCCATGAAATAAAGTGCTACCAAAATGTCCACTGTTGTGTAGCTGTTGGAAATCTTATATCTGGTTGTATATTTTTGGTTAACATCTTGTCCAATGAATCACAGAGTTGAGATGGAAATTTGGAATTTTATAGAGCGGCTTCTGAAAGTATTGAGACTCCATCACTTGTCAGATAAAGCTGACATTTTGCCCATCGTCTACACTCATTCACCCATAATAGTGAAAACATGCTTAAGAATTCCTCGCAAATGTATTAACAGTCAAAATCGTCTTCAGAGCCTGTGCTGTGGCTCCAGACTGAGCTTGGCTGCATCCTGTGTGAGACGTGTCCAGACCGTGACCAGAGTCCATCTGTGGCAACCTGATCTGGTTGGAGAAGACAACACATGCCTGTGTTTAAAAGGTCCTACAGTTCACACTGCGGGTCAGGACAAGTAGACCTTCGTGATAGTTGTGCAGAGTGATGGGCTATTATCTACAGCACAAATTGTGCAAACACTGAGGGGGCCTGAATACTTTCTGACGCCACTGTAGCTGCGAAGTTGCTCCACTAAACTGAAGAATCTCCAACAGTTAGACTGAATAGCTGGTCACAGTTTTCATTAAGACAAGTATTTTATTTCTTTCACTGACTGGGATTTAAATCTGACTGATGATGCATTTTAATTTGTTTTTATGATGTCCTGACAGAGTTCAAACAGAAGCGCCAAGTTCACCATGTTATAACTGACATCTTAATGGCAGTGTTTACATAAAACATTCCTCACGATCTGCCACAGACAAGCTCAGGCAGGCGCCGCTGGCGGTGAGATCATGCTAAGGCTGTGACAGTTAGTACAACCAGCTCCTGTTTGTGGTTCTGCTGCAGGATCAAACATGAACGGCTCTTGGCAATGCAATGACTCCACATGTTAAATGAGTTTTTAAAGAAATGGTTATTCTGTTTTGTTGCAGAATAACATCACACTGAATAGCCTAGAAGGATTTTAGATAAAAAAAAAGAGTATACATTATGGCAAACTTGATCACTGGGTACATCCCAAGTCTCTTACATGTGTCTACGTTTCCCACACTTGTGTTGTTTCCTTGCAGCAGTGGTTCACACACAGTAGATGTCAAGTCAGTTTCATTTATATAACTTGGTGTCACATCACCAGTTTGCCTCAAGTCCTATCTGGTTTACCTGAAGAAGCAACTGCAGACTCATTTCACGGTGACCAGTACCATTGTGCTGTGGTCGTATAGCCAAGTCATCTGAGTGCTGCACAAACAGGAATCAGTGTTTTAGTCCAAAGGTCTGCTTCCTCATGAAGACATGGGACAGTCTGCTGTAGAAATAAGAGGAAGTGAGTGTTGTTCCTCCTTTTGAAGTAAACGCTAATCATGGAGCAAGCCCTGCTCTCTGGAGTTCAGTGGTGCAGTACTAGATTTTCTGAAGCGCCACCTTTGTGTGGACATTATGTGAAAAAAAACGTTTTTTGTGCTTTGGATTTTGAATTTGGTTATACGTCCCCCAAGTGTGGACCCAGCCAGACTGTCTCCCCCAGTTTCCAGTCTTTATACTACACTAAGCTAACCATATCCGGACTCCCCACACAGATGGTGATTTTCAGCTCACTCTCAAAACAAAAAGCTAAATAAAGATTTTGCAAAATGTGATGCTTCCCCTTTATGGTCAGGCTCTGGAAGATGCACCGAAATATAAAGGTATGTTTTCTGCTCATTCTTCAAAGGCTAATAGCCTTCCTCCTGCAGACCTTTGACCCTCAGACCTCATTGGTTTCCTGTTGGCTGGTTTTTGTCTGAACTGAACAAGGCTGATTTTTTTTTTTTTTCAAATTCAGCCATTCTGTCAAAGATGCTTCTTCTTAAGCCTCTGCAGGAACATCTTGAAGAACACTGGTCACAGGTTCAATTCTCTAAACTCACCAGGAAAGAGAGAGATGCAAATATTTCTGAAGGCAGAAACAATTTTACTAGTCCAGTGTGAAAAATAATTCTCTAGTCTAAATACAACAAGACACATGGTTACAATCTGTTTTAATAGTAACTGAAGCTGCAGCTCAGTTCGCTCTGGTGACACTCAAGTCTGTTTTTAACAAACTCAGAATGAAACTCATAAATGTTCTTCAGACCCAAATTACATCTAAAAAAAAGTTTTAAAAGTTGTTGGAAGTTGCCTGAGAAATGAGACATCACAAATGTTATGCAATCTTTTATGCTATACTCCATCAGCGAGCTGATTTTACTTTTATTTAAGTTCATTTTATTTATGTGAGGTCTTCTCCACCACTCAGGTTAGCATATGTTCAGATCAGTGATGTTTTCCTGATGTGGCTAAAGAATCTCGCTTGTGTCCTGGCAGTTGAACAGGTTTTACTGTGTGGTTGCCTGAGCCATGGTTTAGGAAGTCAGAAGGTCTTGTTGAATAAAACAGTCCTGTGTACCACCAGTTTTGTACTAATGTGATAAACTGGTGCATTTCTGTGTGTTCCCTCTGTAATGTTCTGTGGCTTTACTGCATGTCCACCACCTTTGTCTTTAAATGAAGAAGCTGCTTCTTTAATCCAGCTGGTCAGAACAATAGTTGGAATGCTTAGAGAGGATTTATATTTCCTGCAGATGGTCAAGTCCTCTCGGGAATTCTGGCAGCTCACTTTCTTCTGGGAAGTGTTTCAGAAACCTCAGGAATTCGGTCTATTTGGGAAATCAAGGCCGTGTGTGTGTGTGTGTGTGTATGTGTGTGTGCACGTGAGCGCATGCCACACACGAACACACGCTCAGGTACTGTAATGTCCCACCTTACCAGGGCTGTTGAATGACTCCAACATAGTCATTCTGAAAAAGCAAAGATGAAAGTTTGTGTGTTACCACTGAATTTCACTCAAATGCTGGAAATTTTTGTGAGCCTGGGATAAGCACTGTTATCAGCCTCCATATGTGTTTGCACATATTAATCCAAAGCACAAATATCTGGTGAGATTCCTGTTCCATAGTTCCTGATTAAAATGTGTAAAATTCTCCTGATTTTATTTTGACATAATTTATATTTTCAAAGTAATATGAATGATTATTCTTATTTAAGGGCTCAGTTTGGTGTTTGGCATTACATCATCTCTGCTCAAAAAAAAAACCTATTCAGGGGTTCAGTATCATTAGGGTGGACAGTGTGCGAGCTCCCTCTGCTGGCTGCAAATGTCATTACATGAACAAAGGCTCCTGTCATCTGCTTAAACAGAAGACTAGTAGTGATATAGACTCAGCTTAAGTCTGCAAAACCTATTATTAAAATTATTTCCACTGAACTTATGCATAGTCTGCATTTAAAAATCTGATGTTTATTATTATCATACAATCTTAAATGAGAAGATTCCCCATCATCCATGTAAATGTGGCCAAAATTTGACATTTGCACAATATTGTTTGAAGCCCTGTCCCACATAATCACCCAATATGAAGGTTCCTCCAAGGATGACTAATTTATAATGAAATGAAATAAGTAAAATCAAAACAAAACAAGTTCATCCTCTGTGAGACAGAATATCTGACATAACGGCCCTCCAGACCGGTATCTGCTGGTACGTCACTGGACCGCTTTATATCTCCGTCTTTATGCACAACATCCAGCAGGCAAACAACATACTGAATATGAGACACGTTTGGTTTCATTGTCGTGTTTATTTCTTGTAACACAAATGACAATATTTGATTTCTTTAAAAATGCTGAGCTCCAAGTACTGTCAGTGAGTATTCTGTCAGGTTAACATGAGCACACCGACGTGTTTCAACATGAAAAGTAAGATTAAACCCAATGTCCTTGCAAACATTCGCTACTACAAACGCGAACACCTGACATCCCTCCTAGGACCTGCTAAGAGTCAGTGTGTGGAGGGGCTTATTTTTCTATACTTGTGCATCCCAAAGTACATGACTTACTATTTTCATACACAGTTTGTTGAATTATACAAAAACAATGGGTTGTAACATTAGGGCACGTGTCGGCTTTTGTTAAGGCTAGGTGAAGTCTCCTGGAAGCAAATGTAAGTATTTTAATGGACCCGGTAAGTGATGAAAAAAGGAGTGTGTGTGTGTGTGTGTGTGTGTGTGTGTGTGTGTGTGTTATATTGTCAGGTCCTTGGGGTTGACCACTCTGCCAATGAATAGCAGTGCCCCCGATGCTTCATCCCGGATCAGGTAGAGGAATGGGTGGTCCACTCGGTATGACAGGTGGCTGGGAGTCGCAGCAACGCTGGGGTACTGATTCCCCTCAGGTGCCGTCTCCATGACAACCTTGTGATTGACACTGCTGAGCTTGGTGGGCTGAGCTGAGATCTTCTCCAGGTCCTGGTCCTCTAGCCATTCAGCGAGACCTGCAGGGACAGAGGCCAGGATCCAGGTAAGGAGGAACAATCACTGTCTGTATTTAAACAAGCAGCCAGCATTCACTCATTGCCAGATTGTTCTGAAGAAATGTCTCTCATGATTCTGTTTAGTATTCATTCTCTCTGTGTATGTCCAGTTTCTGACCCATTTCTCCTCTGGACTCTAACCCTGCCTGCCCCCTATATGTAAACTGTTGGATTTGTTTGTTCCCTCCTGGTTTTTGGTCCATTATTTGTCCCAGGCTTTCTGCTTGCCTTTCTTGTGTATGGACTCCTGTTTCTCCCTGGATCTGATTATTTGTCCTGCCTGTTTGGAGACAAGCTGCTTTTGACCCTGTGACCAAAACTAAGTAACCTGTCAGTACACCTACCTGTGTCAGCCACTATACCTGAATATTCCTGTTTACCTGCCCTGTTACCCCTTACCACTACCTCCGTGTCTCTGGTCTGCATCTCAGCAGTCAATTGGCAAATAGAAACAGAAACCAACAACACTGCATGAATGAACTTCAGATATGGATGAATGGAGAAACCTGATCATCTTCATCAGTAGATTCCTAGTTCTCTACAATAATCCTAGACTTGAATAAGAAAAACAAGCTACTTTGTTGTGTGTGAATGTAGTACAAACGTGAGGTAAATATTTCCAATCAGAGCTAAGCAGGCATCATATTGGTTCTTATTTTTGCATTCTTATCTATTTAAATGCAAATCTTTGTCAGACGTGGTTGGTTTTTGGACCTACCCAGGTCACCAAGCAGCGGCAACAGGTCTGTGGAGTAGCTGAGCCTCAGGGCGGGCAGACTGAGGAACACCTGGGCAGGAAGGAGCGTCAAAGAAAGGTCCTGAACAAACTCGGCGGTCAGACTCTCCTCCAGCAGGGTCATGTTTGAGGTCACTTCATCAGGCAGGAAGATGAACATGCTGACATCGTCCTGCATTGCGATCTGAGCGATCTGAAAAAGATCGTTCCACAGATGCATCAAAAAATGGACTGAAGAACTGTCACATCACCGCACAGAGCGCTGGTTGATGAGGTTTAAAACAATTTGAGAACATTCAGTTATTGTTTACGTGTCCAGGGGGTCTGCTGTGTTCACCAAATTAAATGTGAGGAACGTACATGCAGCACCTTGATCACGGTCAGATTAGATCAGCCTACAGTCGTTTATTAAACATAAATTTGTTAGTATTTTCTGTTTGAAAGTCACAGAGTGGAGCTCTGAAGATGACAGACAAAACTGTCCCAGAGTTTCTAAACAATGACAGAAACACAGTTGTCAAAAATTAGTAAATGGATATTTTAGTTAAATTAACTCTATCATCCATTTTGAGCCAATGAGCTTCCTAACAACTGCCAGGCAAGACTTATAACTAATGTTACTAATTATAAGCAAAAATATTCACGACCCTTGTGAATAAAATGTCAGATTTGAGCCATATTCACTGCTTTCTAAGGGTTTTAAAGACCTGTTGTCTCACGTTGCTTCAAACAGTGCCTTCCAGAGTTCAAACACTAACCGTGCAGCTCAGGTCTGAGTCCGCTCCCATCTTTACAGGGTAGCTGTCCTGTTGCATCATGGGAATTCTAATTGAGGCCCCGCCATCCACCTGAAAGTTCTGCAGCACCCTGCTCTCACCGAACCGAGTCACCCATTTCCCTGTACACAGACAGAAGACTCAGCAGTTGTTGCCACCCATGCACCCTCAGCAGTCCAGTGTTATTCCAATGTCAGAGCTACTGTGTTTAACAAAACCTAAAAAAGACTGAGAGACTTTAAACCCTCCTCGACGAACCTTTAAAGTAGGCGGCGCTCACAGCATTCACTCCTGGGTTCCGGGGAAGAGGCTTGGTCAGGAAGCGCTGCACCTTCCCACCTGTCTCCTGCGTCACCCAGTCATTGATGTCCTTCATGTCTCGGGCTCCTCCCAGCAGCGCCTTAGGACGAACTCCATACTGCCCCTCCACCAGCGTGAAGAAGTCTTGCGTCACACGAAGCCCTGAGAAAAATGACGTTAGATGCTTTAACCTCATCAACGCTGCTATTGGCTGAGTGATTCAAATGGTTTCCTGTGATATTTACACTCTATTTTATTTTATGAGCTTTTCATTCTTCCACCAAAACTCTTCTCAGCAATAAGCAGTGTTCGGTGTTTGTGTCACTGCAGTTCAAAAAAGAGAAGAGTCAGTGGTGCTGATGGACTCACGTCGAGCCAGGTAGATGCGTGCAGCCATGCTCAGGCCTTTTCCAGGGGTCTTGACTGAGAGCAGCAGGTCCTTCAGGGTGTTGTGCAGCTGAGGGTCCTGCAGGGTGTGGTACCTCAGGGCCCTGAACAGCTGCCTCTCAGCACGCTCAGATCCTCCTGGGGAGCAGGAGAGATGGTGTTATTAGAGACCCAGCAGGCTGAAAATTATGCCCAAGTTCAGACGTGTATTCATCTGCATCAAGACAGTAATCAGCAGATTAATCCGTGAACCCTGCTGTTTTTATTTCCACTAGTTTATTCTGGAGTTTCAAGTGTTATATAACTACATAAATATTGCTATTAAATGTGTTTCAGCTGTGAAATATTACTCATATGGATGACTTTGTCTTTGCGTCATTGAGTGGAGGAGAAATGCCAAGAGGCCGGGACTCACCACGTAGCGTTAGGTAATGGTTTACTGCCGCTTCAGTTCCTTCCCCCAGAACAATACAAACAGTAATTGGTGTGAGGAGGATGTGTTCTCTGGTTTTTGGTGTTTGCTGATTTATTGTAATGAATGATCCAGGGAGTGTAATATTAAATGGTATTTTTTCTTCATCCCGATCAACAGATTGATAATAAAGCAGTAGAAGGAGAAGTTTACAGTTACGGCTGCAGCATGTGTTTGAGTTCTATGCACTACAAAGACTCACTTTAGAATTTTGGGTTCACCTTGAAACATCTTGCTAACTATCAGGCTGAGACCAGCATGAAGCTTTGGACCTGTGCAGTAATAGAGCTGAATTATGAAGGATATCCTCTGTCTGCGCAGTCTCAGCTCAGACCAACTCATGGTAAGTGGACTGTACTTATACAGAGCTTTTCTACCTTAGCTGGACAAACGCTTTACAGATTCACCCACATGGCAGAGCTGCCATGCAAGGCGCTGGGGTTCAGTGTTGTGGCCGAGGACATTTTGACATGTGGACTGGGGAGAACAGGAATCGAACCGCCAACCCTGCGATCAGAGGTCGACCCGCTCGTCCCCTGTGCCCCATGTTGGGGCTGCAGAGGAAAGATGAGTCGGACAAAGCAAAGGCCAAAGATGGAACCACCACAGTCATCGTGCCAGTGCTAGACAACAATGAGCTGTGGTGTTTCTGGAGAACAGCAAACACAAGGGAGATGCAGTTCTTCACCCATGGACAGCTGCGTCAGCACCGCAGACGCGCTGATGGGGGCCAGGAAGATGTTGGTCGCAGCTTCACGGCTCGCTAGGACACGGAACAGGTTGTAGCCAAAGTCTGAGGTTGCAGCACCCATCTTTGTCACCGGTGTGGTGAAGAGCTCCACATGCTGCTCCTCCTCCCCCGCTGCCTCCTCAGCTCCTGTCTCCGACTGCAGCAGGTCAGTAAACAAGTCAGTGTTTTAACAAACCTCATTACTATGTTTGGTGATTTTCAAAATTTTTCTTATCAACAAATCCCATGTTCAGACTCACTGAATGTGTCCTACTGTACTAACAGCTACTCTGTGCCATCGAGCGCCGCTGTGTCCCAAAACTACTGAAACCAAATCAGACATGGTAGTTTATTTGACTCAGCCCTAGAGATGCCATCCAGCTACCACAGATACTCAGCGGTGGAACGAAACTACAGTAAGGACATTTATTTAAGCACAGCTTTGAGGTATTTGTACCTGAGTATTTCCATGTCCTGGTATTTCGTACTGAGACTTCACTCCATGTCATAGACAAACCATGTACTTTTTACTGCCCTACATGTATCTGATAACTTCAGTTCCTTTCCAGAATCAGATGAATCAAACCAAACCCAGTAGAACCATCAGACTCTGTTGATCCCGGTGGGAAATCCACCAGCTACCCAGCAGGATGGAAAGTACTTGACAGTATAAATATATAAGGTAGTTAACATCAGCTCCACCTTTACCAGCTGCAGCATTAAAGTGATGAACACAGTAACACATCAGTCACTATGATCCAGTGGTATCAGAGACATTACTGGGACATGGGCCGCTCTCCAGGACGAGTAGTGGTACTGATGGTACTTCGGGTAAATTTGGATGCTGATACCTTTGTGCTCTTACTTAAGTAAAGGATTTGAGTACAAATACTCACTAGAGATTAAATGTGGATTAATTCTGAAAGTAGTGTCAACAAATGCACCGTCATATGTAGGAAGTTATAGAGCCTTTTTAGAAATAAAAATGTGTATTTGTCTGCATGTGGGACTAGTTGAATAACAACAAAATAAAGCCAGACTTATTTAGAGTTAAAACAAAATAAAAATGTGCAGGCAGGTGATATGGGTACCTGAGCCTGACAGAAGCTCAGTATGAGTCCAAACACCAGCAGGAAAGTTGTTCGCTTCATCCTGAAAGACAAACAGAAGGACGTGTTAGGCTAATGGTGCTGGGAACAGAGCAGACCCAGATGTGGGATTGTACAGAAGAGCACATGATAATTCTGATGTTTAGTGTGTTGATGTGCTCTGGGTGTCACCTGAAAATGATGAGTGTCAGTGACACCTGGGTTTCTGTACAGATGCCAGATATGTGTAAATGTCTTTGTTTAGGGATTATAAACATGTTTTACTCTGTTCATCTCATACAGTAAAACACCAGCTCTGCTGCCTTTACTTTAGCAGGGGGATCTTCTACATCAAACATGACAGAGACACTGGTAACTGTGCAAAAACTATTTGGAAGAAAAAGTATCAAAAGAGAAAATGAGAGAAGAGTCTCTGAGTCCTTCAAAGTCGTCTTTCTTTGTAAAACGTTTTTGGACTTACAGGCAGTAACAATGTCTTGTATAATTGTAGTGTTAATGCCACAAAATGATATGACCTGCTGAAACTTCACCACAATACGGTACAAACTGAAGATGCTGTCAGGGCCACAAAAACATATCAGATCATCTCTGCAGCCTCTAAAAGTTCATATGCTGCATCGCCAGTCTCCTCCAGAGTGAGGACAAAAACTCAAACACAGTCTCCTTTGTTCTTCTACACACATCTGGATCTGGTTCTTGTGGTTTCACAACAACAAAAGTCTGTCATTTGAACCCCGGACCACACCCAAACACACACACACACACACACACACACCACAGGCCTGATGGGAAAACCAGATGATGTCGTCCAAAATCCTCCTTGCCTGCCCAGAGCTCAGCGTCCCAACTTCACTGAGCTTCTGATCGTTTTCCCATCAAACTGTCTCAAGTCAGTTAAAAGAGAAGTTCAAAAACATGTTTTATGAAAACAGGGTGCTGCTCAGTAGACATAAAGATGAGACAAGCAGACAGTGCTTGACAAATCAAGGTACTTCACACTAATGTAATAAAAATTACCTAAATCTGCAGTGATGCAGCAGCCCCGCTGGCAGAGAAGCAAAAGCTTCAAAGAAAAACAGATTAGAGACAAAAGCAACAACAAAATAAAGTGGTAGTCATCATGTCTGACATGTTCACCACAGCATGAAGGCAACAAAGGCAAGTCTTTCAAGTTTTATGTGGAGAGTTGGTGTGTTTCAACTGGAGCTGTGAAAGCAACAGTCGCTGATTTATTTGGCATGCACCCTGTCAAAGAGAGTTGTTGACCGTGACCAAGCCTGATAGAGTCCTGAACAGCTGACACACGTTTCCTGCAGGAATTTGTCTCTGATCTACTCACAGGAACCTTTTCTCTTGGATGCTCCTCAACTCTCTGATATCACATCAGGGACATTTAAAAAGTCGAGCTCACGACCCCAAAATGATTCCACGGAAGTGGAGACATGTTGTTCTTGGCACCAAAGTCTACAAACCCCAGTAACCTCAGTAAAAATGGTTCTGAAGATCAAATGGCAAACATCTCCAAGAATTAAACCGCTTCACCAACTACAGTTAAAAGACGATGTGTTTGCAAGTATTTCACACTATAGAATCGAACTGTTAAAGTTTAACTTGAGTCGATCCGTGCCGAGACAGAGCTCTGACCCGCTGTGGAATCAGAGCTATTATATAAAGGGTTCAGTGGAAAACGTCCAATTGTGGTTGTGTTTCTTGGCGCTCAGACACTGGCTGAGATGGAAAATTTGAATTGAACTGGAGAAAGTTCGTTGTTTTAGAAAAAAAAATTTACTGACTGGAAACACGACTGCTTGTTCATTAAAGACAAACACACAACGCAGACGCTGTGAGGGGTTTCTCTTAAAGCCCAAAGATGAAACCAATGAAACGAAGGGCCCTGCGCTCTCTGCAGGATCAGCAGACAGCTCAGCCGGGCTGCTCCGTTCAGTTTCAGACTGAAGCAGCACCGCTCTCGCATCATGCACCACTGAAGCAACAACTCGATCGCAGTTATGGTCTGGTCAAGCTAAACTTCTGCGACTTTAAAAAGCAAAATCTAAATCTTGTGCGTAAAAGCGCAAAAGTAACCAACAGAGCGCATACAGACGCACTCACCTCCGTTCTGCTCCGCACGGTCCACGTCGTTCACTCTCTCTCTAGTTGCACTAGACGAGTCCTCCGATGACGCCCACAGCGGCGCGCGTCCAGCTGCCACCAGCAGAGCGCCGGGGACGCGCACGAAGGACAGAAGCTGCTAAATCAAGATGAATGAAACTTTACAGCAAAAGACAGAAAGCAAGAAATCAAGAGGGCAGAACGGTTTAATGTACAGACTAAAGTAAACATGTTGTAGGTGTAGCTAACTGCACCAGAACAAAACCTGCTCATAATGTCAACGCTCATCACAGAAGTCCTGGTCTGGTAATTTTTAATCCCATGTGTCAATATTTAGGCAGATGTTATTTGATCAAATGTGAAGCTTATGACCCAGATCGGGGAGGGATTTATTTGTCCTCTGTGGAAGTTTTATACATTACAAACTGTTAACCCCCACAGATGTGACCAGTCAGTAGCTATTCTGCAACCATGTGTAGGCTCCTGTCACAAACTGCACTCCTGCTTGTGTGGGAGTTGTCATCGTTGTCAGATGTTGCGGGCAGTAGCACATAGGAAGAGTGCTGCAGAAGAAGAAAGCAGGAAAAATCACATGTGACTGTTCTTAAACTTTTATAACCTACTGGTGGCTTTATGTCACCATTGCACAGCATATGTATTGTTTCCCCCCACCTTTTTATTCTCAGTTTTAAAAATACGTTAGTTGTCTGATAGTATGTTTTAGAGGGAAACAGAAAAGGGAGACTGGGTTGGAGCTGCCTCAAGCTAAAAACTTAAATGAGCCAGTCATCACAGAGCAGCACTGTTGAAGTTCAACACTGGCCTCGAAGGGTGAGCTCATCAGAGAAAAATCTTGTTTTATAACATAATAATGCACAATTGTTGGAAAGATTTTGTTCCTGGAAACTTGTGTTTCATCTCAGGGAATTTTCTGTAGCCTACAGTACAGTGCTTGTTTTCATCAGCAGTAAACCCTGTCTTGTAATGCACTGAGGCCACGTGAGCAGCCACTGAACACTGTTTCATCATTATGATCAGGAACCTGAACCAGTGTAGTAAACCTGAAAGTTGAGAATGTTGCAATTCTGTGCTTGTTTAAATCTAAATGTTTGACGGTTTGAAACACATGTTTATTGGCCTTCATGCAGAGTTTGATAGGAGTAAACAAACAAAGGAGTTACAGTGTGATGTGCTAATCTGTGAGCTGTACAGGGGCTTGTAGGTGGATTGTGCTACCTCTGGACAATCAGGCTAGCTGATCCCAGTCTTTATGCTAAGCTAGGCGAACTGGTTGCTGTTTGCAGCTTCATATTATCATTCAGACACGAGAGTGGAATCAATTGTTTAATTCTTAGTAAGAAAGCAAACAAACATAATTTTGCAAAATATCAAACCGTTTCTTTAACTAGTGAAATCTTGAATTTCAAGCAGAAACAGAGTCATCTGGTTTGGAGCAGCTTTCATCCTCCTGTGTCGATTTTGGCCTGTTACCAGTGTCCAGTCCATTTACATGCTGTGGCTGTTCCTCCTCATCAGCAGGGGCGCTGCATGACTGTATGCTGCTGCCTGCTGCTGTCTCACTGCACAGTCTGTTGCTGTGTTCACTATTTCTGCCTCTTACCCTGACATCGCCTGGCACAGGTTGGTCACTCATGGTGTTGTTGTCATGGGGATCATCATTGAGCATGGGATTATTGTCAGGGGCAGGGTTTGTGACGATGCCCATAAAGAGGGGGGCCAGGGAGGCATCATCCACAAGGGCAAAGAGGAATGGGGAATTAACAGAGAAAAGGGAGACAGAGCGCATCGAGGTTACAGCAGTGGTGGCAGATGCCTCCACACCTTCCTCGCTGAGTTCTACTGTGCTGGCATGACGAACACCCGTCACCCTCAGGGAGTGGTCTGAAATCCCAGAGAGGTCAGGATCCAAAAAGAGAGAGCCAAGGCCTGATGGGGATAAAGAGGTGAGACTTTTATACTGAATGGCCATTCATACTCTGAATAGACATTCAGTGTAAAGCAAGAAGTTACAGCTCTGCAGGTGAGGAAAATACTGTATATTTTACACTTATGGATGAATGGAGAAAGAACAGGGTTGGTGGAAGTACGAGTAATTTATTTAATTAATGGGCTGTGGTCAAAATTAATTATATACATTTAAATTTTTGCCTAAAGGGCAATAGGCACCAGGAGCATACTGTAGATGTTCATTAAAGCACATATATCCAGACACCAGAGATGTCAACACATGTAATCCTTGGGTGGTGTTTCAACTCAACAGGACCCAAAATTGTCCTAGATAGGCTCTAGAAAAGCATCACTTAATATTCTCACCCATGCTTGTCAGCGCTTCCTGGAGTTCGTGGCGATACTGCAGCTTCACCTTCGGTAAGTTGACCTGCATTGTTTTCTCATGAGGTAGACGTCTATAAAGGTCGGAGATGTTCAGTTTTGGAAGCAAAGATGACACATTTTTTCTTCCTGGCAAGGGCAGGACGATCAAGAAGCTGGTGTTTCCCTTAAAGGGAAAACTGGCAACCTGGGCGAGAGAAAAGGAATTTCTTCTTATGTCGTCAGACAAGCTTAAGATACAAACATCCTTCTCCTCAGACACAGCATCACAAGACTGAAGTCAGACATGACCAGAAAACCTCCGGAGAGGTATCTTGTAAGAAGCTTTTTCTGGCTGTTCTTTTTAGTTGCTCATGCAAAGCACTAGTGCTGCTGTACTCCCGTCTTTCAAAGCCTTGGGTTTTTGGAAGCTTTTATCCTGAACCTCTTTTGTAAACAAGTCATACTCTGTTGACTCTGCTGCAGCCGCCATGACTTTCTAAAACGGTAGCATGTTCTGGAGGCACCAATGACTGGAACCAAAAATGACCGATGTAAGCACACAGTGATAACATTGTAATATTCTTCTTCTTCTATGGATTTTACTGGTGCTTGGCACCTGGCTGTGTAGTGATGCTGAAGAAAAACATTTGTTTAATAGGTGACTGAAGTGTTTTATAAGTCAAACGGGTCATCAAAATAAAAACAAGATATCTGTTAAAAATATTGATATTGACACATTTTCAAAGTCAGCTTAATTGATTGTCATGTGCATGGTTTTAAATATGTAATTGCTATGTTTATTTATTTATTCAAAAATCCACCTTTTCTGTCAAATTACTTCTGTACGACCATTCCTGCCAGGACATCAGGGCAAATTGTTGAAAATCCAGAGTGTCTTGAATTAACTAGGTCAGTTATTTGTCTAAGTGTTTATGTAGTCACCCTACAGGAGAGAGAAGAAGAAGAAATCTAGAAACCCACATTGTTTCTAATCCCTGTTAAACAGCAACAAATATCATGCAGCGGTGGATGAAGGCCATGTGGTAATGTACAGTATTACTGATGTGTTCATCAGTGACGCTGGTACCTGTGCTTCGAGCTCTGGGTCGTCCAACAGGCGGAGTGGGTAATGTGCAGACCTCATCATGTCCACTGACACCAGGTTCTGTCTGTCCAGGTAGAACACACCTTTAGAAGTTTTTAGAGGGTCAAATTGTGTCTGCCATTCACCTGAAAAGAGGAGGAGGGATGAGCAAGAGGGAATCATTTGTTAGTTAAAAAAAAATCTGTTTTTTGAATCTGATCATTATGCATTTTTAGAAAGTTGGATGAGCACTGGACTTTGCTATAGCTGCTTCTGTTTACCCATATACGCCAGTATGTAAAGGCATGTTTACTGTTTACTGATGTTGATGTTTTTCTGCCTTGGGACCATGATCTCCATCATACAGTGAAGCAATTTGCAGCCACTATAATGGTTAGTTTTCACAAGTCTAAGACCTGTGTTGACGGACAGACACTCCCTCTGATGGAGGATTTTAGCAGTCTAAGGGTCCTGTTTGTGAGTGATTTTAAATGGACTATGAGACTTAGCACTTGTTAGGGCTAGTAGTTATAATATCAGTAGCTTTGATTGGGGCTTTGGAGGAGGTCAGTGGTTCCAGAACACCTTGGTTTTATGAGGCTGCTTTGAAAAGGGAGTGTTGTTTCTGGGATATGCTTTGTTGGATACCCTGAATCCATCTCATATCCCAGCTGGCCAGGTAACACTTGGCGATGCTCTAAAAAGAGTTGTTTTTGTGAGGAGTGAAACACTTAGACTACTCTGATCTGCTCAGTTACTGGCACTGATATCAGCTAGCAAATCCAGCCAGTTATTGTCTTCTTCACTGTAGAAGAAAATCCACCAAATCAGCTAAACCTCAGGACGAACCTCAAGACTAGCTGTAGCCTATAAAGTCTTTGACAGTCATGAGCATATACCGGAAAACTCAGTGAACCACTCAGTGGAGTTCTGGAAGTAGACGACCCCACAAATCCCATGAGAACCCCAACAGTTGTGTGTTCTTGTACAAAACAAATATGGGCAGCAACTAGGAGCTTGCACCTTTTATATGCAGTGACATGAAAATCCCCAAAAAAGAGGATAAAAGCTCAAGGGCTAGTTGAGAACCTTGACAGAGAGGCAACGCCAGTGCAGACTATAAAGCCTACACAGGGAGGTTAGGAACAGCTGTTGACTGCAATGAGAATAGTCTATGTGGTTTCATTATGTAAAATGCCATACTCGGTGGTGTTTGGTGGAATGAGTCACCTTTGAAGTATACAGCGTTCATGAGGATTAGCACCACATTATGTGGAATACTTTCCATGAAGTTGGGGATGTGGCCATTGGTGACATTCTCCACCCATTGGTTAACCTCCTCCACAGACACTAGAGGGACAGGCTGTGATTGGTACCTGGAAAGAAATCAAAGATTTTTATTTCAGAAAATGTTGTCAATGTAAGAAAAAACAGCATTGTTACTGTTTTTACGTCCTGCAACTGTAAACTCCCATGATCCTTCAATGTGTTCTCGGGTATCTTACTCTGTGATAAGCTGTCTTTCTACCAGTTTGTGTATATGTCTCAGATGTACCTGGCCAGAGAGTCTTCAACAAAAGACAGCTTCACCTCAAATCCTGAGGAATATGAGATGGGAGAGAGAATACAAAAACTGGTTAAGATAACTTTTACACCAAACGTCTTAGAAACATCACCAGTTCAACTCTCCTCACTACACACCTGGTCTCAGGTACATGCGTGTTGCCACATCCAGTGATGTCCAGATGAAATGAGGTGCAAGGCTTCCCAGTATATGATGGTAACACGGCAGATGGTGGGCATGAAGGCTCCTCAGCAGCAGTTTCTCCGTCTCATTGCGAGCGCCTGAGAGAAAATTTCAGCCAAAACTGTACAGGAACATATGGAGCAACCACCATACAATCTGAACATGTGACTTTCTATGTGCAAATGCTTCTCGGGGCAGAGCTGCTCTGAAATGTTTCTGCTCACCTAACATGGCATGAGACTAAAAATGTGTAGCCTGTGAAGATGTATATGTCAGACATTTGCTCAGCTGTGAGCAGGTTCATGGTCTGAAATTAGTTGAGTGTTAACTTTTGAAAAATCTCTCTGGGGTACAGTGACATAAGATGTATAGACTTTATTTCACACAGTGTGCATCCTGACTTGGTCCTGCCTAGTTAGGACTCAGAAATGACAGCAGTTGGCCCTTCTAACCACACTCCACACCGGCAACTTAATAGTGAAGTCTTGAGCTGTAAAACAAAATGACAGTAACTTCTAACTGACCTAAGGTGAGCTGAGCGAGGGCAAAGGCCAGGCTGAGAGGTGACAGGATGACATTCGGCTGATGTGGACCAACAGGAAGATTTTCAAGGAGCTGTAAACCCAGTCTCTCTATGGTGCCCGCTACTGCACGGTGTTCCTCAAGGCTGAATACCCGCCGTCCTTCACAGCTGTGAACTGTCTCATCTTCATCTGGAGCACTGGGAACTCCTGGGGTGGGCTCGTCCTACAGACATAACAGGCAGGATCCACTTCCTCATAAGATACCATCACATAATAAAGGACAAAACAAATAGTTTCACTCTAGTGCTTAAAAAGGTAGTTTACTAGACTCCGGTTGTTCTTACAGTCAGTCCCAGGTGACAGAGACAGAGCAAGAGAAGAAGAAGACACAGCTTCATTTTCAAACAACCAACCTGAAAAACAGAAAGACATCATCACCCACGAAGAAGGCAATGTTATAGCATCTATGGTCGTTTTCCTCTTTAGGGTGAAACATGGAAGATGGTTGACATTGACACATTGCATGTTTTTCTCTAGAGATAAGTTTGAAAAGATCAAGCTGTTTTGCCCACTATATGGCTGGTGATGGATATTTGTTTTCAAAGTGCATATCTTACAAGACGGCACATCTCAGAGGGCTCTATCCTGCATTTAAAACATTTTAAAACTGGTTCTTTTCAATGACCACCTGAACATAAATACTCCACAGTGACAACCATGATGTAGCCACAAGGCCCTGTAGTTCCCCACTGGAGAGTTTTGGGGAAACAACAATGAAGTCCCCCAAATTCAGTCCATCAAAGGCCACATTTCATCTCTGAAGTTATCCTATTAAGTAACATGTAACAATGCTATACATTCACATGAAAACATCCTAGCTTTCTAGCAGGCTAGCATATTAATATTAGCATGTTAGGATTACTCTCAACTGAAATGGACAAACTTATGTTCCGACATAACCTGTCATGAGCTTAAGTGCAAATTGTCCTGTTGATGTTGGTTAGTGAAAAGTAAGGGGATCCACACCAGTAATTAATACGCATCCTCTAGACAACAAGTGTCTCTGTACCAAATTTCAGGACAATCGATCTAATATTTTAGTCTGGACCCAGTTGTTTAAATGACGGACCAACATCTGTATAGCCACTGTGCTTTGGGTAAAAGCTGTAAGGGCTGTATCATTTTTCATTCAGATAGTCTCTGCTGCCAGTTTCTGTCCATCTAGTAGGGTTAGAGTTGCTTGAGCTTTCAGACATGGCTGCTGTATTTACCAACAGACTAAAGGTTACTGTTTCAGAAGCTAGTTTTGGCTGGGCTGCAATACACTGAATACACAGAGCACAGAATATCTGAACTACATGAACTTCATGAATCTGCCTCCGCTGTTTACGTGAGAAGGCTTAGCTTCACACTAATATATATGAACTGCACCCGTCCATCTATGGAGCTGCATCTTGGCTGTCTGACTGCAATTCAAAACATTCTTTGAATCAATGCATTTTTGTTAATTATAGATTATTTTAGCAGTGCTGCAAATTTCTCCCCTGAGACCAAGTCAGTTGACGAAGGTTTTGGTGAAGTCAAAGATGGTCCAAACTCACCTGGACTGTGACTAATGTGGAGGCAGACGAGGAGGAACACAAGGGATTAAAAGATGAGATGAATAAAATAAGTGTAAGGCAGATATGGTCAACCTTCTCTCGGCAGGACAACATTGTACCTGGACTCAACAACTGCTGCCCCCCTGTTGGCTGGTTAATAATCAATCTGGGATGATCATGGCTGTGTCTGTGGTCACTGCTCAGTATAAAAATAATGGGAATACTGCTGTAAAACCATAGAGGCTTTTGGCTTCACCGGTATTCATAGAAATTCATCATGGACTAGAAATGACCAAAGACATTCATTAGAGTTGTCGAAGTGAACCGATTTACCTCCAGCAGTAACCACCATGACACAGTAAAATGTCTTTAGCCCAGATGTTTGAACGCTCTATCAGTTACCCAACAGCCCAGAGGCCCACTCCTGTCAGGAGAAAGCAAACTGATGTCGAGTTAATCACAATGCCTCTGTCATGACTTAGACATGAAAAAGTCAAAAATATAACTTAATACTTCGTCATTATGACAGTAATCCTTTGTGCAGTCATTAACTATAAAATAAGAATTGTTCATTTAAAAGAAAGAAGAAGAAGAAGAATTTCTAAGATCATAATTACTGTTGAATCTAGATTATATTTATAATTATGATTTAGTAAAAAAAGTTCAAGTCCTTCATAATCATGAGTTAGGAAGTCCAAGGTCATAATAATGATTTATTTAAATATTGGTGCTCATTCCTAATTTTGCAGCAGTTCTTTGTTATAAGACACGGGCCATGTACACGTTTTATTACATGTAAAGCTCAATAAAAGAATCAAAGCTAAACTAGACAAAAGCCAAATTCACTGACAAAAGTAAGCTATTGAAAACAAAGCTAAAGTAAAAACGTAAATAAGCATAGTTCAACTAAACCTTATGCTAAAGCTAAACTAAACTAAACAAAACAAAGCCCAGCTAAAGTCAACTAAACAAGCAAACATTAAATCAACAAACAACCAAGATGAACTAAATAACAAAGCTAATATTAAAATAATCATGACAAAAATAAGCTAAACAATAAAGCTAAATAAAACCAAACAAAACAGAGTTACAATAAATTTGACGTCAAGGCCAAACTAAAGTAGACTTGACAGCAAAGCTAAATTAAACCTTAAAGCACAAATAAATAATAAAATCAAATAAAAATAAAGTTAAAACTAGCACTATAGCACAGGTTCACAGTACAATGACAGTGAGTTGCAGTGTTTCACATCCAAACTGCTCTGTGCACTAAACTGCCCTTTAGGTGGTGGCTTCTTGGCGCTCCAAGCATACATTCAGCAGAGAGAGTGGGCGAGTGTTTGTATTGTTCCGACCTCCTGGTCACAGCTTAACGCCCCCACAATGTGGCTCTGGAACGAACAGTGTCCTCCTTCCACTTTTGTTCACTTGGTTCTTGGTTTGACCACAGAACCACAACAACCTCTGAGACACTGTGATTTTTTGTTTTAAAATACTTCTGTTTCCAAGATATGGGGCAAACTACACCCACAGTATAATTCAAAATCTTTCTCAAATGCAGCTTTTATTGTATCCCTTATTTTGTAGTGCCACAGGCTCAAGAAGCTTCACTCTTGTGATCTTCATTGCACAGCAACTTGGATAATTTTCAGACCTATTTTTAGAGACTACAACATGAAGTGTTTGCCAGCCTTAGCCATGCAGATCAATGTGCGTCCACTGGGCGGCAGCAGAGGATAGAGTCTCACTAGAACCAGGTGATTTGTCACTTACCGTCACACACAGCTACAAAACAGGTCACTGAAATGTCAGCTAAATAAGTATTTAGCCTATTTGTTTTCATTTCACAGTTTCATTCATGGTTGACCAAAGATGACAGTTTCTGGTGTGAAAACAGGAAGTAATTTCTTTGACGTGATCAACTGAAGATTTATGATGTTTTAATTAGAAAGCATGTTGCCAATGTACATATACATACAGGTATAAACCAGTAATGTACAGAATGTGATGGCTATTACATAAGTATCAATACAGCAACATACAAATAGTCTACTACAAGTCCGGTTCAGTATGTACCTTGGTTTTGAAGTCATGGTTCAGTTTTGGTACAGTAAGGGAAAAATACAAGCCATAAAATTACTTTCATGACTTGTTTTTTCAGAAGAAATAATTTTATGATACACAATATTCAAAGCCTCACAGTTCTGTGACCCCCTCCCATCTCCTGCACTACACAGTGGAAGCACAGTTCTTTTAGCACAAGACTGTTACATCCCCAGTGCAAGAAGGAGCGTTACCATAGGTCATTCTTCCCCACAGCTATCAGACTGTACAATACATCACTGTAGTGATAAGATAGGTGAAATTATGAGGGACTATGCAATAGTTAACTGAGGTGCAATACTCAGATCATGGGGATAAAATGCATTGTAAATATGCGAATGTGCAAAATCTTGTTCTTGATTTCTCTCAAATACATTATATTGTCTTGTTTTAGGTATTTTTGAGTAGTTTTTCAAATATCCTCATGGCTGAAATACAGGTATTTCCCCCATTGCAGGATTGATTATGGGAGTAATATTCTTGTCCTTGATTTCTTGATCTCTTGAATACTATATTTTGTCTTGTTCTTAGGTATTTTGACTAGTTCTCAGGGATTAGTTGTGGGAGGATCATTCTTGTTCTTGATTGTCTCTCAAATACTATATTCTGTGTGGTTTTAGGTACTTTGGAATTTGTTTCTCAAGATATGTGTGTGGTGTTTGTTCTTATGGTGTTTTGTTGCTGCTCTCTATTGCTAGAACACGGGAATTTCCCCATTGTGGGATCAGTAAAGTCCTACCTACCTTCTGTTACAGTTCCTGCCATTATTATCCATTTGGCCACATGCAGTGAGAGTCCTGCCTCACACTGGTCGTGCAGTTTTCATTTTCAGTTCATACTTTATATTTCCATGCTTTACAAACTATAACATTTGTAGTATTATTTTACAGATGCACCGTTTATCCGAGCTTTGAATTACTTTCAATTGTAGCACTTTGATTTTCATTAATGTGTTTATGCTTAAATTTCTCACTTCACATATATTATACTGTGCGTAATGCATTATCTAACCTTTTATCTAGTTTGGATTAAACATGGGGCCAGTTGGATTTGTCTGTGCAGCAGAGCAGCTGCAGCCTTGTAGAAGTGCACCGACTGCGCCGTGAGACTCCATCTGGTCTGAACGCAGCAGGAGGAAAACAGAAACGCATCCAGAGACAACAGAGAGACGGTGAATCGAGGAGCAGAGTGAGGAAACAGAGGAGAGGTTAATCAAGGGCAAGAAGAAAAAATGTATAAAGATGAGACAAAAGCTGCAGCTGTTGTTTAATCTTGATGCGTATTTCATAACCAAACAAGATGCAAACACTGAAATGGCATAAAAAATTAACTTTAATCTAGTTTTTGGTGACTAAACTTAACCAGGCTTTCAGAAGCAGAGATGTCAGCCAGTGACATATATCCATCAGCAGTAGAAGAAATACTCAGGTGCTTTACTAAGTAAAAGTAGCATTAAATACTTGCAAGTAAAAGACACAGAGTGTACAGACTTACTTGTAACAGAGTACTTCTACATTGTGATATTACTACTCAGACTTACAGTATCTGAGTATTTGAGTTGTCCTTCCACTGCTGACTAATACACCCTCACTGTCTGATATTACTTGAAGTTGGTGTTTTGGATGTTGCATAATACTGATCAACTATCTGTAAATGTTGCTGCAAACTGACAGGTCAACTAGTAAAGACGTAAATGAGCTAATTTTTGTGTTTGCACAGGAAGATAAAAGGTGAGTTCACAGCTGATTTCCTTCTCTGTGTTTACTCTGCAGGACACTGTGTGTGTGTGTGTGTGTGTGTGTGTGTGTGTGTGTGTGTGTGTGTGTGTCCTTGTTTACCCATACTTGTGGGGAGGTAACACTGGGAGCACACTGCTTTGCGGGGACCAGAAGTCACCTGTGGGGACCAGAGGCTGGGCCCCATGACTAATTCATCAAATTTTACAAAAATGACCGGGGGTAAGGTTAGAACAAGTGTCGGCTTTGGATAAGGTTATGATAAGTCTCCTGGAAATGAATAAGTCTAAGTACGGACCACCGGAGTGTGTGTGTGTGTGTGTGTGTGTGTGTGTGTGTGTGTGTGTGTTTGTGTGTGTGTGTGTGTGTGAGGTTAATATTTAGTGTCGAGCGTGAGAGGTATCTCAGTTGTGCTAGAGACAGAGAAACAGCAGCAGCAGAGTGTGAGCAGTACAGAGAGGAGAGTCTCACCGATACATTCAGACTTCATCTTCATCATCATCATTTTTACTGATGTCAGTTCTTCCTCTGTGGGTGAAAATGTTGCGGCAGGTCTGGAGGTTGAAGGCCGTCATCATCCTCGTCGGCAGCCCATTCATCCTGCTGCCACTTGCTGTCAGCACCACGGTGAGACCAGCTCAAGTCACCAGTTTACTGACTAGTCTAAGTTAGTGCTGCACTACACATGACCAGTTCACCTTGACAGTTTACTGGGTTGAAGTTGAGGCTTTGCTTAACACTGACAAGTTTAAAATGCTTTGTTCTAAACAGTAACCAGTTGAAATCACTAGTCTGTGGAGTTATTGAATTAAAATCCTTTACTGAGCTTTTATTAGTTTAGCGGTGTAAATACAACCAGTTCACTAATTTACTGAAAATGAACCACTTAAACCACCAACCAGGAACTTTAACTGATCACTGACCAGTTGAATTTAACACTTTACAGTTTACTTAACAGATCATCAATCGTGACCAGATTTAATAACCTGTTTGCCAAACAATAACCAGGTTACCAGTTGTCTGACCTGTTTAGTGTATGTTTAATGAGTTTAACTACTTCATTACACGTTTCCCCTGCACGGACCAGTTCAGGGCAGCATTAACCAGTTTAAATAATCAGTGTATTAAACACCAACCAGTTCAAGTGACCAGTTTATTGAGTACTGAGTTCAAATGACCAGTTCAAGCTGTTCCTACACTGAGTGCTCACCAGTTACCTTGCCCTTTTGTTGAGCACTAACCTAGTTTAACCACTTACATAAACCAGTTAATTAAAAGTATTCCAGTTCACCAAACCAGTAACTAATGAACTAACAATCCTTAACAACTGAACCAGTTCACGACTAACTAACCAGTAGCATCTGAACAGTTTGGTGATAACTTCCCATTTAAACCAGTCCATGTAGTTTGGACGGCGTCTCCGAGCAGGATGTTCACAGCTCCTGTCACTGATTCACAAACTGAATCTAGACAGTTTAAACATTCACCAGCACCAGTTACTGTCTGAAAAAACACGACGGCAAACTGCTCTCAGTAACTTATACAGTATTTCTCAGTCTCTTTGCTGTAATAATATTCTAATACTCTAAACACAATGTATCGGCCGTACCCTCAGTCCAGTCAGTTTATTAGGAACATCCAGCTCAGACTAACTCAGGTCTGGTGTTTTGTGTTCACGTCAACGGAGCTAAATCCCAGAAACAGGCGCTTGGTGGTGAAACAGCTGCCTCCATGTTGTTTTTATTCTGTGTAGAGCTGAATAAATTTGTCATTCAGATTAATTAACAGGTTTTTAAAACTGGCTTCAGAGATTTTCTGCTTTTCTCTGTTTTATATTATTCAAATGAAAATGGATCCAAAACAGTTTCATCAACCAGAATACTTCTTTAGTGTGTTTCTGCCTCATGTTGTTAATAAAACTCACATGACATGTCCTACGTGTAATAAATAATAAATGTCAGTGTGAAACATAAAAAGAAGCAGCTTCATGCCAAATCGTAACACCATTTGACGTTCATTATATTTGAATCCCAAACTAGTACTGTATTCCGATGCATTTAAAATTAGGTTAATAATCCATCTACTTGTGTTTTTTCTATTTTAAATACATGTGATTTTACTAAATGTGCTAAAAATGCATTTTAAATAATACCAAGTGAAAACTTGGTAGAATGTTTTGCAATATAATTTAAATCCAAGTCCGAGTGTTTCTGTCAGGCTCAAATAGTCGTGTACCTTCCTGGGTTAAGAATTAGCATAGTAAAAGTTTAGGTTCCCAGTAAAGTATTATGGTAGCTTTTCCCAGAAATCCACTCTAGGTGTGTTCGTCATCGCTGCAGGACAGTGTGCAAATCGGCCCAGGGCTTTGTCTTGAATGTTAATAAAAACAGTCCCCCCTGTTTTCCCCCTCAGTGGCCTCCCAGCAGCCACTGGGGCTCTGCAGCTGTTCTACAGTCCTGCCCGTGCTGTCAGGTAAACGGTGCGCTCAGTGTTCACATATGTCTCATTCAGAAATTCACACAGTGGTGACATGTCCAGAGCAACGAGGGGTCAGGATCGAACCCCCCGACCCTAACATTTAGGGGATGACCCGCTCCACCCCCTGAGTCACAGCTGCCTCATAAGTGTCGCCACACGCAGCACTGGATGTCTGCAGTGGTGAATACCTGAAACCAAGACCTCATGGTCTGAGACATCAGCAAGGCTGCAGAAGATGCTGCAAGGAGTCAGGTCACATTCCAGTTTTACATAGTCGTGCAAGAACTCAAGTTGTCAGCGGTATGTCAACACACTGAGCCTGTCCTCCCATGAAAAACAGCAGCATGGTATTCAGCATAGTTATTTATGTTAGAGTGTATGGAGTGACACCACCCTCACAGAAATAATTTCCAGCAAAGACGAGGAACGTTGTCGTAGAGCGAAAAAGTCAACTGGCATTGCAGGTCGGGGTGGGCTGATGGGTCGACAAACCGATGTCCGTTTCCTGTCCCGACTGACAGTCGGCATTCGTTTCATTAACCCTTAACCAACAGCGTTTCTATAAATATATCTAAATGATCATTTTTATTATCTACTGTTTCTAGCATGTGCTCAGATAAAAAGATTTATTTTTGACATGACAACATCATCTGTTGATATTGGCACCAGAGCAGAAACATTTTTCTGTGGAGAGAAATTAACCTGATCGTGTGTGTGCGTGTGTGTGTGTGTGTTTGTGTGTGTGTGTGTGTGTGTGTGTGTGTGGGTGGGTCTGTCTGTGTAGGAGGCGGCCTGTGCCTATGTTATCGCCCTCATGGCGGTGTACTGGTGCACTGAGGTGCTGCCACTGGCCGTGACGGCGCTGCTGCCAACCATCCTGTTCCCCGCCCTCGGCGTCATGGAGTCGAAAGACGTAAGACTGGACACACATTTAGATGTGATCAATATGTAATATACTGGGAAAATGGATTGCAAATACTGAGTGCATGCAAAGTGTAGCTCACTGGAAAAACCACCACAAGCCTCCCTTTGGCTGAGGTCACATGGTCATGTGTAGGCAACAAGAGACATTTTTCATTCAGTGGTAACAAAATCAAAGAGGCTTATTTTAGATGTACTGGGTATTATCCCAGTGGGGATGCACATCAAGACAAGTGCACTCTGAGAGCACCCATACCTTGGCCAAGGCACAACATTCGCTCACCCAAATGGGTCCCTTGTGAAAAATGAGATCCAGAACAACACAAAATGTGTCCTAAAATCCTTGATCCGGGTCGGATCCGGATCATCTTGTAGGGTCCAACAAGCAGGTAGAATGTGCATCTCACCTGAACATGTCAGGATTCTGTCTTCATTATAGGCCAGAAAATATGCCTTAAATGTTAATCTGAAATGGCCGTCAGATCCGGAAGCCAAATCAGATCTGTATGATGTTCGGTCTTTTATTGCCGCTGTACATATGTGTGGCAATTTTTAATTTGATTTCAATAACTTAAATGTAAATCTGATAATTTTTTTATTTGGCCCTATGTTAAATATGGGTTTTTTTGGATTTTTTTTGTGACCATGACATTTGCCCTGTTTCAGCTGAAATCAAATCACTTCTGGGGTTGGTCCCCACCAATGTCTGCACTGACTATGCTGATGATCCACCCAGCCATTTGTCTGTAATCCTGCTGACCAAACAGAAAACAGAACATCAGTTATTGCAAGTTTAATCTGATTAACTGCTCTGGAGATGTTTAGAGTGTAGTCATTTGACATAATTTTGTTTAACCCTTTTGTTTGTGCTGCTGTTCAGGTGTGTATGCAGTACCTGAAGGACACCAACATGCTGTTTGTCGGGGGGTTGATGGTGGCTGTGGCCGTGGAGCACTGGAACCTCCACAAACGCATCGCACTCCGCGTGTTGCTGCTGGTTGGGGTCCGACCCGCCCTGTGAGTCACCTGATCTTCTGCACCTACTGCAGAGTTTAGCGTAGGCTGTTTATCATGTCCTCCAACCTCAACAGCCATATATTGTAGGTCAGACACTCATCTTGTGGCTTTTCGATTTGTCATCCTGAGCTTTGGCATGCACAGTGGAGCTAAGCCCAGGTGCACCTATTTCCACTGCGCTGTAATGAAACACACTGTTTATCTTTCTCATCTTGATCATGTGGTGGTGGCCAAGCTGCTGACATATCAGAAGCGAAGCATAACTCGCAGTATTGGTGTGATGTAGCTTGCAGCATGAGACTTTGTTGCTAGGTCTCTTTTGTTAATGAGGGGCATCGTGTTGTCCTCTCCCTCTGTCTCCCAGCTTGATGCTGGGGTTCATGGGAGTGACAGCCTTCCTCTCCATGTGGATCAGCAACACAGCCACTACCGCCATGATGGTCCCCATCGTTCAGGCCGTTCTGGACCAGTTCCACAACAATGCAGGCCCTGAGGCTTCTTCCAAGAGCCAGAGTAGGAGTGTCGTTCTACACCAGGAGCATCCGGAGAAAACCATCGGCATCCAACAGACTGCGAGGCCAAATGTTCTCAAGAGAGGTACGATAGATAAGAACAGTACTGACCCACAAAGGTCAGGTAAACCAGCCTGGTGCTGGAAGAACTTCTATACTGGTGCAGAAAGTAGCAAGACCTTTATATCAGAGAGGATGTGGAGGTTGGGGTGATGAATGGGCTTTAACTACATCAGACAGTCATGCAAGAGACCCGAGTTTGTGTTCTGTCACTGCCTGCAGTGCCTGCAATTCATGTTGACCTTTGTGCAAGGTGAAACACAGGACTCTATGCAAAATAAGTAAATTTGTCAGTTTTTCTGCTGTCTGTGTCATTGATGTGTGTTTCCTCCCAGGTGAGAGTGGGCAGATCAAGACATGGGACAACTCTGAGACAACTTGCAAACTGCAAGACAACATGCCCCCTGAGAAGAGAGTTTTGTCAGAGGCTCAGCTGCACAGACTGGAGCTTGTCAGACCAACGCTGCAGGACAAAGCCACACTGGACAGCACCGACAGCGGGCCCAGTGAGTCCACAGGGGAGACACACTGCAGCAACTAAAAACTCACCTTCCTGGCAGCCATTAGTTTCTCTTTACTGACAAAATACCAACTATGTGTGTTGCAGTGGTGGAGCACATCTGCTGCCAGATGGAGTTGGGGGAGATAAGTAAGGAGGAGGAGGAAGAGAGGAGGAGAATGAGTAAAGGACTTCTCCTGTGTGTATGCTACGCTGCTAGCATCGGGGGCACCGCTACTCTAACAGGAACTGGACCAAACCTGGTCCTCATCGGACAGATGAGCCAGTAAGTGCTGATACACAGAGGCAGGTGCTCTTCCTCAGGATGAACCAGAAAGAACATCCAGGGTGTTATATTTATTGTGATT
>NW_018128325.1:92462-94309 GCF_001952655.1 Monopterus albus
ATATAGTGGGCTACTGGAACAAGACATTCATGGACAAGAGATAAGAACAGGGAACTATTGGAATGCTACTATACAAGTAACCCCAGCGAGAGGGGTTACATATGGAGAATGTAGTAGGGATTGTTCTTAGTGCTGCATTCACATCCTCTAGTAGACTTTCAGTCTTGGTAACCAGCCACGGAGGTTATTGGTGTCCATCTTGCTTGTGATCTTCAATCTCTATATATGTACAGTGGTGTGAAAAAGTGTTTGCCCCCTTACTGATTTCTTATCTTTTTGCATGTTTGTCACACTGTAATGTTTCAGATCGTCAAACAAATTTATATATTAGTCAAAGATAACACAAGTAAACACATCATGCAGTTTTTAAATGAAGGTTTTTATTATTAAGGGAAAACAAAATCCAAAACTATATAGCCCAGTGTGAACAAGTGTTTGCCCCCTAAACCTAAGAACTGGTTGGGCCACCCTTAGCAGCAACAACTGCAATCAAGCATTTTCGATAACTTGCCATGAGTCTTTTACAGCGCTGTGGAGGAATTTTGGCCCACTCATCTTGGCAGAATGGTTGTAAGTCAGCCACATTGGAGGGTTTTCGGGCATGAACCGCCTTTTTAAGGTCATGCCACAGCATCTCAATTGGATTCAGGTCAGGACTTTGACTAGGCCACTCCAAAGTCTTCATTTTGTTTTTCTTCAGCCATTCAGAAGTGGACTTGCTGGTGTGCTTTGGATCATTGTCCTGCTGCAGAACCCAAGTTCGCTTCAGCTTGAGGTCACAAACGGATGGCCGGACATTCTCCTCCAGGATATTTTGGTACACAGCAGAATTCAGGGTTCCATTTATCACAGCAAGTCTTCCAGGGCCTGAAGCAGCAAAACAGCCCCAGACCATCACACTACCACCACCAATATTTTACTGTTTGTATGATGTTCTTTTTCTGAAATGCGGTGTTACTTTTACGCCACACATAATGGGACACACACCTTCCAAAAAGTTCAACTTTTGTCTCGTCTGTCCACAGAGTATTATCCCAAAAGTCTTGGGGATCATCAAGATGTTTTCTGGCAAAACTGAGACGAGCCTTTATGTTCTTTTTGCTCAGCAGTGGTTTTCGTCTTGGAACTCTGCCATGCAAACCATTTTTGCCCAGTCTCTTTCTTATGGTGGAGTCATGAACACTCACCTTAACTGAGGCAAGTGAGGCCTGCAGTTCTTTGGATGTTGTTGTGGGGTCTTTTGTGACCTCTTGGATGAGTTGTCGCTGCGCTCTTGGGGTAATTTTGGTCGGCCGGCCACTCCTGGGAAGGTTCTCCACTGTTCCATGTTTTCGCCATTTGTGGATAATGGCTCTCACTGTGGTTCGCTGCAGTCCCAAAGCTTTAGAAATGGCTTTATAACCTTTTCCAAACTGATAGAGCTCAATTATTCTCTTTCTCATTTGGTTTTGAATTTCTTTGGATCTCGGCATGATGTCTAGCTTTTGAGGATCTTTTGGTCTACTTCACTTTGTCAGGCAGGTCCTATTTAAGTGATTTCTTGATTGCGAACAGGTGTGGCAGTAATCAGGCCTGGGTGTGGCTAGAGAAATTGAACTCAGGTGCGATAAACCTTGTTGTTGAGATGATGATCATGTCTCTCATCATCAGGACAACAACTAAAAAGTGACAGTTTCACTTCTGTTTTGCCCGATCAACAGTCCAAAACCCAAATGTTCTCAGTTTACTGAAAATTGAGCCCATCGGTTCCTACTGAAGATGCAAATCTTTCAAAACAGCTCGTAAATATATAGTTTCAGTAATTTCCTGAAACTGCTGCTCATTGCCCTTTTTATCAGTCAAACACC
>NW_018128325.1:94347-111378 GCF_001952655.1 Monopterus albus
ATCCACATTTGGTCTCTAACGAGTATTTGTGGCAGCAGAACAGTGTGTAAGCTTCCTGTGTGACTCTTTGTGCCAGACTCTTCCCTCACAACAATGACGTGATCAACTTTGCGTCCTGGTTTGTGTTCGCCTTCCCCACCATGGTGCTGATGCTGACACTCGCCTGGTTCTGGCTGCAGTTTCTCTACATTGGCTGCAAGTGAGTCACTTCAAGCAAACACTTTATTTCTTCTCTGTGAATCAAAGTCCACTTATGTTACTCACTGTGAAATGTAAGACCCTAAACATACTTCACACAAGTATGCAAACACAGACGTGTCATTGCGTGTGTTACATGAAAATCCTAACGTGACACGAGCGTGAGTTGCGGTCTGAGTGTTGCCACTACGCAAACAAACTGAAACAATAAGACAGAGCTGATCCCTTCCATCTCGGTTAACTTCTGCTCAGAACAACCATGGCTGACCAGTTCGACGAAGCTCTGACATGTTCATATGTACAGATGTACTTATGATACTTCATCACCTCTTCATTCAGATGGGGTTACAGCTGTCGCCCCCTTATGGACTGAGCTTAATCATCCAACAGTGCATAAAGACTACGTGGACTATGTTCCCCGGGGATGTCTGTGTTGGGCCAGGTGTTGTCATTTTTGTGTGTGCACTTGTGTGAAGTATGTTTCAGGCCTAAGTGTACACGTGCTGGTGCCCACTGCCTCTGTCTCACCAATAGTCAGGCTCAGTCACATTTCCCATGAACGCGATGGAAAAAATAACCTGCATGTTCATTCACGATTTGTATAAAATATCCAAAGCTGTGACTTGTGTTTCCTGTTGTGGTGCAGCCTGCGGAGGACGTGGGGGTGCAGGGCAGTCCAGTCAGAAAAGGAACGAGCAGCGTACGAAGTGATCAAGGAGGAGCACCGTCGCCTGGGACCCATGAGTTACGGGGAGGTCAGCGTCCTGGCACTCTTCATCCTCATGGTGGCACTGTGGTTCACACGAGACCCCCGCTTCATGGACGGCTGGGCCACGCATGTCTTCAACACCAGGGCTGAGTGAGTACCAAAAGAATAAATGAGTACATGTTGTTGTTTTTTTGTTTAGCAAGCTTCAAACTGAGGAGCCTTTTTGTTCCCCGGCACCGAGATTCAAACCTTCAAGTTGGGAGACGACTGCTCTACCCACTCCACTGTCGCCTCCCCACATGAAGGCATGAACCCAGACTGCAGTTCAGCGCACACCTCGCCTCAAGACAAAGCCCCTGAACAAACAGGAATCAAAGGCTCAAAAACAAACAGAGCAAATGTCCTATGGGTACAACTGCTGTGTTTTTGACCTGTGGTCCAGATTTACACGCTGCACTGACATCACCCACACACCTCATTAGCCTGCTCAGAATGACACATCTCAGGATGTCTTCTTTAAGTTTTTACACAAAAGCCACTACTTCTAGTCAGATTATTATTTGACCAACAAAAAGAAGCATGTGGACAAACTGCAGAAGACAGTTGCTAGTTACCAACTAGTGGTAGTGCAGTGAAATGCCTCCTGTGCTTCTGCAGTGTTTTACTACTTTATATACAGCTAGTTTAATGTAATGGCTCCCAACCAAGGGTTCAGGCCCCACCAGGGGGTTACCACGTAATCCGAGGGAACATAACGCGAGGAAAAGAAAGAAGAACTTAATGTTAGTTATAACAACCAAAGGCACCATGTTCAAACATTAATCAGTCATGTTTAAATGTTTAGTTTTGTGTCAGCTGAAATGCAGTGAGGGATGTGTGTGTTTGACGAAAAGCTGTTCACCTAAACATCTGGTGCCTCACCCAGATGTTGGTGTGAACGTCAGTCAGATGTTGTGTCTCTAATACAGCTGAAGGAATACAGACTTCTTAGCCTGAAGTGTGTGTGACATTAATATTCATTTCACGTTGATAAACCTCCAGGAGCTTCCTCTGTCCTGCTCTGTAAATACATGTCATCACTCAAATCCACAGGAAAATAATTCTTCAGTGTTTCATTAATAAATTTTACGCCACATGGACAAGAAGCTGAGTCATGAGTCAGAGAAAGAAGCCAAAAAGGACGGCTAAAATCAGCCTGATACGCCAGGGGTCAGAGGTCACCGGACACGTGCACGATCCAGACCTGGTTTTAAAGGTCGGTCGCCTTGGAGCTGCAGTTTGTGCAAACAGTTGATTTCAGTGTTTCCTGTTTACACGGGCTGATAGTGAAATTCAGATGTTTGTACCTGACCTTCAGTCAATGTCAGGCACTGACAGCTGTTTAATTGAACAGCCGTCAAGTCTAGACCTTACTATTATTAATATTATAGAGGAAAACCCAACAAATCCCCCTTGAGTAACACTTGGCGTCAGAGGGGAGGAAAAACTTCCTTTAACGAAAGAAACCTCCGACAGACCCCGGCTCTTGGTGGGCGGCCTTCTGCCTCGACCGGTTGGGGTGAGTGGATAGAGGAGAGACAAAAGAAGAAAAGCAACAAGACACAACAATCAAACACTGATCAGGTCGATGTGGCTGGTGACTGCTCGTCAGAGATAAGATACGATGGAGCCTTGTCATTAAGGGCTTTGTATGTTAGGAGAAGGATTTTAAATTCTATTCTGAATTTTACAGGGAGCCAGTGGAGAGAAGCTAATATGGGAGAGATATGATCTCTCTTGCTAGTTCCTGTCAGTACTCTGGCTGCAGCATTCTGGATTAACTGAAGGCTTTTTAGGGACTTACTGGGACATTTTGACATCTGACAGCAATGTTTAAAACCAACCAGTCTCACTGCACAGATAAGGACAAGGAGCTGTGATTGCAGCGACTGTAACCGACACTGTTATACCAACAGTGTGTGAAATAATATGAGGACAGGTTTAATGCTCAGGTGTCTCTGGGAGTGATGAACCTGCAGCTCCCCTCAGCTTCACACAGCTTTACAGTTACTGTTCTGGTTCACTGTCATAGTGTGGTGTTGAGTAG
The DNA here is from genome assembly GCF_001952655.1 of Monopterus albus. Lineage (NCBI taxonomy): Eukaryota > Metazoa > Chordata > Actinopteri > Synbranchiformes > Synbranchidae > Monopterus > Monopterus albus. The sequence continues at coordinate 97,341 of NW_018128325.1, forward strand.
GAAGTAGCTGTCCCTGACCTGTTCAGCAAACAGCAGGCAGACAAAGTCAGAGACCTGTAGTTTGTTGAATAAAACTTTGAAAAAAACACACATGACATGCACTGGACATAGATTTTGAAATATCCCGGTCCTGTTTGGTCACTGGGTACAGGCAAACAAAAATACTTTGTGATGAAATCTCCATTCATGAAGTGAGCAGCTGTCTGGCAGCAGATCTGCATCAACAGGAAGTGATGTTTCATCAGGAGTATTTCTGCTTTTCTCAGTATATATTTACAGTCGGTTAATTCAGGGTTTTTTTTATAATTTTCCACATAAGTTAATTTGTCCAGAAAAGATGGAGTAATGTTGTTCCAGTATTATAACTGAAATAAGATTGACTGAATATCTTTCAGATTTGTGGTGGTTTCCCGAATGTTTCAAATTAAACGCCTTCAGAGAGAACAGTCCCTCCGTCTGGAGTCATGTTGCTTTTGCTTCATGTCACCAGTTATAGGAGTGAGACAGCTTTTCTGCAAACAGACACCTACAGGTTAGGAGCTGTGTGATCAGTGTCTCCTCTTAGGCCAAAGGTCAAATATCTGATTTCTCACTTTCACAGTGGATTATTCAGGGAAGTGGCTGATGAATGACCAAAGTAAATGTGGCACTGGGCTCCATCTGTTTCTCCACAGGTTCGTCACTGATGCCACCGTCGCTCTGTTTGTTGCTTTTCTGTTGTTTGTCCTTCCGTGTGAGCCGCCACGCTACCTATGCTGCTGGAGGAGCTTCGGTGCAGGTAACACACACACACACACACACATAAATAACAGAAGCACACAGATATACATAGAAGTACTTACACAGACACACTGGTAACACATACATATACTGTACACAGCAACAACTTTAATTTATGTATGTGTTACCAGTTGTTTTTTTTAATGCAATCAGAGTCCCGAGGCCCCGCCCCCGCACTGCTCACCTGGCAGGTGACTCAGAAGAAGATGCCCTGGAACATCGTTCTGCTGCTGGGAGGAGGCTTTGCCCTTGCCAAGGGCAGCGAGGTGCGTGTGTTGTATCTCTATGAGAATTAGTTTTAGATCTGTAGGGAGAGAATTTGGTCTTTAAGTTACTGGAAATAAAATGAGTATGATTCATGTATGTAGTGCACATTCACATATGCATGTATACATCTAAACTGAGCAAGGTTTCCAGGAAGCTACAGAATAATAATTCAAATGTCAGAACCAGAGAGAGCATTTGTGGAAAATAATGATGTTTTAAAAACTGAGGACTTTTTGGAAAATGTTCTTGGAAGCAAAGCAGATCAGACTCTGGGAACATGATTGGAAAGTAGAAACAAGTCTGAGGTAAAGACAGGTCTAATCAGGGAGGACATCTTCAGAGTGCACACCTGCCCACAGCCCTGCACCACAGCAGTCTTACATCCCTCAGACCTGACATGATGTGTGTGTGTGTGTTGTCAGGAGTCCGGTCTGTCCCACTGGCTTGGTGCTCAAATGACGCCGCTCCACTCCATCCCTCCCTGGGCCATCGCCGTCGTTCTCTGCCTCCTTGTCGCCACCTTCACCGAGTGCACGAGCAACGTCGCGACGGCAACGCTGTTCCTGCCCATCCTGGCCTCCATGGTGCCAAAACACTCACAGTACATACGGTGTATTCACAGTGTGACAGTCGCTCATTATCAGCATGCAGCAGGACTCGGAGAGGGCAGGGTCACTGCTGAGATGCTGCACATCCTACAGATGTTTCACATTAAAAGCCTTCTTAGAACCAGGCATAATTTGCCGTTTGAGTCACTGGAAGGCTTTTAATGTGAAACATCTTGGGAGGAAGTGTAAAGCAGAGGCAACAAGTGTTAGGATTCATTCCAGGACATGAGATGCTGTTTTTCTATGTTCACATTTTCTGAGCTGTTTCTGTGTGTGCTCTGCCCAGTGCCAGTCTATAAGCCTGAACCCTTTGTACGTGATGATCCCCTGCACCCTCAGCGCCTCCTTTGCCTTCATGCTGCCTGTGGCCACACCTCCCAATGCCATTGTCTTCTCCTACGGCTTCCTCAAAGTGTCTGACATGGTGAGTCCTGCTTTGTTTGGGGTCTGGAACAACACGATTCAGACCCACCCATGAAGCCATAATAAGTTCTTCCTCCTGCTTCACCCTGTCAGGCTAAAACTGGAGCAGTAATGAATGTCATCGGGATCGGCTGCATCAGTCTAGCCATCAACAGCTGGGGTCGCATTATGTTTTCCCTGGACTCGTTCCCTTCGTGGGCGAATGCCACTGCACCTGTGTAGGCCATCCTCTGCTGTCTGCAACCTGCTGCTGCCGGTCAAACATGTTTTATCAAACATGTTTTATCAAACATCTCAGCCCTATCACTGGACTCTGGATGGCGTTGGGGTGAAACTTTCTGGTGGATCTGAACAGGCAGAAACATTGTCTCGATGTTTGGACCTTCTCATTTCTGATGTGGAGTGGATTCCCAGAGCTTTCACTGTGAAACTGGCTCCACTGAAAGACCTGTGTTTAGCAGGACTGGTTGATTTTTATAATCCTGTTAGCAGCTTCCACTGCTAACTAATGGTAGCATCAGTCTCCAGAGCTGCACCTAGGACCATGACATCAACTGTTAAATAAAAGCTGGTTTTCAGATCAAATAAAAAGTAATGCCCACGGACGCAAGAACAAACATCTGCAGTATACACCAGATAAAAGAAACACTGAGGTTTAGATATCTTCCACAGTGGATTATTGCCGTGAAAGGAAATGTTATACTCAAGCTATCAAGATAAAAGCTAAACAAAAAGGAAGCCAGGCTGGTTTGCATTAACAGCCAGTCAGAACAAGAGCAGAGCAGAAATCCAGGAGGGTTGAATAAACTCAAATACACAACAGTGTAAATTAGAATTAAAACTCATGCCTCTTATGTAAGTCTGGTAAAGTGTAATGTGAAGTGTAATCGTATGAAAATATATGCATAGTTGAAATGTAGTTAAAAGCCTTGAAAAGTCTGATCACTGTAGCTGACAGGTCAGTTTTTTTCTATATAACTTCATTTTTTTGTGGTATTTTTATACTTGTTATTTAGATCAGGCATTTTCTGTCTGACAGGATACAACTCTCATCACTGTGAATTCCAATCAAATTATTACAAAATGGTAAATGCTCTCATGCTTCTACAGTACTTTTCTCTACATTTCAGCAAGCTCAAAGTGCTTTCACATTATTTGGCCATTCACCCATTCGCACTCACAAATTCACACACTGGTGATGTCACTAGGAACAACTGGGGGTTTGGCGCTTTGCTCAAGGCAACTTTGACAAGTGGACTGGAGAAGCCAGAAATCAAACCGCCAACCTTCTGGTTAGGAGATGACCTGCTCTACTTCCTGAGCCACAGTGGCCCTTAAATAAAAATATATACTGTATTTTTTTATGTTTAAACATTAGTTTTACTGAGTAACAGTTGTAACGTGAGTGAGTTAATGTGTACTGTACATATGTAATTTCCACAGTTTTGTACCATGTTGATGCTTATGGCAATAGTTTTATTTGGTGTTAATAAAAGTTTATCTTTAAAGAAATGTGTGTCCACAGTCTTTTGATTGTGTAATTAAAGCAATAATATTATATTAATGCAAACTGTTTATGTTAGGGAGGACACCACAGGAACCTGATAGTTATTCCTTTGGCAAATGTCTCCCTCTCGCGATCAGACAATGAACAGCAGGTGCCATAAAGTGACGTAAATGTCGTAATGACTACTGCTTTTCTTCAAATATGGATGCGTACGCTTTGTGGTGGTGATTAAATAGTGACAGAGACAAAGAATATTTGCTCTTATTTTATTTGTTCTTATTGTAACATCGTCAAAATAAATTTGATTGATTGACAGTTAGCGAAAGTGTGCTGTTTTAAGGACCGCATCTGTCCGTAGCCGCCGTCATGGAAACAGGTTTGTAGCCGTTGTTGTGGCTTCTTGGTTTGCTAACATTAGCTTGTTAGCATTCGTCGTGTGGAAATAATGAACTGCCATCAATAAATTGATTTACTTTAATCCGGATTTTGATGTTTGTTAAGAGTAAGTGTTTGGAAGTGACAGAAGATGTCATTCGGTGTAGATAAGACCGACTCTTTCATTTGGCAAATATGATTCCCCGCTGGTATTTGAACAGTATTTAAATTTAGTTCATGTGAAGTTGTGAAAATAAAATATTTATGTGTTATTGATATTATTTACTGCTTGGTGAATCACGCGGGTTTGTAGTCGAATGATAATTAGGAACTTCGAGTATTCCGCTGATAAACAAAAACTGCGTTAAATTGTCAGATCCTTGAATAGAGTCTGGTTAACGGGTTCAGTGTTGGGGTGTTTGTTTACAGGGTTATATTAGTTACATTCTCATTGTTTACATACATTCAGCATCTTAATGAAGACGTTGTTAACGCTGATAAGTGTTGCCATCCTTGTAGCAACTGCTAGTTATTTATCGACTTGTTTTGCTGCGTTCCTCGTATAGAGACAGTGCTGTTCCAAACTACTTTAGAAATTAGTCCAGTTAAGGACGTCCTTGTTTATGGATAAACATATGTGTATATTAGTACTTTGCCTAAGACATTTTCTAAATAGCTGAGATTGTCTCGTCAAATCGGCGCCTATTCAGTTCACCAGTAAATGTAGTGAATTGTTTAACTGACCAGAGACTGCTTCCAGTATTAGGCAGTGCAAAGTTAAGTTGCTGCACGCTTGAATAGGCTGGTGCACTACAGTGTTTTAATGACACATGCACATTTTCATTTTTAGTTCCTTTTAAAATTCAAATAAAAATTTAGTGGAACCAGGCTGATTGAGACTCATTGTACATTCTCTAAATCTGTGCCTCCTAAAATTGACCATAATTAATTCAGTGTCATGTTGCTGCTGGTTGTTGTGTAACTGTTAAACCACTGCATTTGTTTGTGATACAGGTATTTTTTTATGTACATATGCATTATGTAAAGCACTTTGAATTGCCTTTGTGTATGGAAATGTGCTATGCCAAACTTGCCTTGCAGATGAGCAGGCCAGGAACCGTTTCCAGTCGGAGCTGGAGTTCGTCCAATGTCTGGCCAACCCCAACTACCTGAACTGTGAGTGGCATGGGCCCCGGTCTCATCAGATTCATTTGTTGTGTGACACTCTTTGTTACTATAATAACTGAGTAATTTTTGTTTGTTTTTCATAGGTGACTTATTGAATTAACTGTTCTGCAAGTTTTAAGTAAAGTAACAGTTGATTAAAGAAAGTTTCTCTCTTAAAACTTCTAAATAATGTAAATATCATACCATTGTCTCTGTTTTGCCTTTAGTTAGTATCAGGGTACATAGTTGTTTCCAGAACACCTCTTAGGAAATGATAATGCAGATACCAGTCTTATCAGAACATGAATGTCTGAACACAGATTCAAAGCTCTCTCCACACTACCAGCAGTACAGTTATATTGATTTAGTTCTGGTCGGCCAAAAGGTCAACACATTTAAATACATGAAGTGCAACAATACTGGAATTAGCCTAGAAATTACCCCACCATGTGCATGTTTACCTCCAGAACGACAACCCCCAGGTCTTTAAAAACCCCAAATCTTAAATACAAAAGCAGACCTGTCAGTGTCTGAAGGCCAGTGCGGTTTGGAGCTTGACTGTCCTGCACAGACCCATCCAGCACCTTCAGGATGAACTGGAACCCTGACTGTGAGCCAGACCTGGTCACCAGCATCAGTACTGGACCTCACTGATGTAGCAGCTGCTTCAGCATCTTTTGCGAAGACTGAAATCAGTAGAGTGGAGGATGTTTCAGCAGAGCATTAATGCCCATGGCTGTCCAGATACTTTCTGCAGTGTCATGTAGTGTATAGTTTCATAAGATATCAGTGCAGCACTGGTCTGAAATGTGTGGCTGCTAACCCTGTCCTGTGTGTGTCCAGTTTTGGCTCAAAGAGGTTACCTGAGGGAGAGACCCTTTATTAACTACCTGAAGTACCTGCTGTACTGGAAGGAGCCCGAGTATGCCAAGTTCCTCAAGTAAGGCAGCCTGCTCTCCTTACACATGCTCTCTGTCAAAGTCAAGGTGTTTATTTGTCATATGCACAGTTAGGAGACGTGTTTCCCTGTACAATGAAATTCTTACTTTGCCGTCCACATGAATGCCACAAAATACAAATGAAATATAAAGTAGATGAATAAGTAACACAAAATCTAAGGCACTTTAAGCAGCAAATGCAGCAATATAATAAAAATATATAAGAATATAATGAGAGAATATATGCTGCATGGGAGCAGCATGTGCAGTAGTCAACAGTCAATGTGCAATTATGCATGTGCAAACATGAGAATGTAAACATTACAGGTCATCAGTACATGACGTATTTCCTGGTAATAAACTCCTCAGCTGTTTAAGAGTCTGATGGCAGAGGGAAAGAAAGAGTTTTTCAGTCTAGAGGTCTGGCATTTCACACTTCTGAACCTCTGGCCAGAGATATCTTCACATTTTGTATTTTATCTCTGTCAATAAATTGCAGCACCGGATGTGGATTAATCTGCCGTTGAAAGTAGTCCCCAGCAGACGTATTATTGGATTTCCTTCCCTTTGTTTGATAAAAAAAACGACCATTTCGTTAACATCACAAAATGTAGTTGAACTGGTCATGTCTCTAGTCCCCATCACTGTTTATCACAACAGGTTTTGTAAAACGGATCCAGACACAGGAGCGGCACACAGTCCGTGGCTTTTGAAGAATGAATGTGGACATGGACATTAATTTAGTTCATTATTGATGTCATCCTTAGGAAGTTTAGCTCTGGGCACATGTTTTTTTCACTGTCATGCTAAATTAATTAACGTGCACAGTATTTTCTGTGTGAGAATACAGTATGATAAATTAAGCATTCTGGATGGAAAATCAAAATGTGCCTTAGTGAATGGAGAGAAGAAAACATATTTTACAATGGCCCACATTTGTGTTGCCACATCTGCGGTGGGGACAATCAGCCCCAGGCAGCTTTTTCAGGACCATCTCAGGGAGACATGCACATAATTTCACATCTATTTAAACAGTCTGGTTTCTTGATGTGTGAATCTCTACAGGTTTACAGTCTGTCCTGTTATGTAATGAGCAGATAGTGTCAGTGTGTGTCAGAGCTGACTTCCTGTTGGTCACCTGTCCTCCCAGGTATCCTCACTGCCTGCACATGTTGGAGCTGCTGCAGTACGAGCACTTCAGGAAGGAGCTGGTCAACGCTCAGTGCGCCAAGTTCATCGATGAGCAGCAGCTGTTGCACTGGCAGCACTACTCCAGGAAACGCACCCGGCTGCAGCAGGCGCTGGCCGAACAGCAGCAGGCACAGCAGCGGCAGGCGCCCCCCGGGGCACCCGCTCACTGGAGGTGGGGCGAGGTCGTGTGGACCATAGCTCCACTGACACTGGAGTGTGGAGGCTGGTACCATATGTGAGAGTTTAAAAAAGCCTGACCGCCACATAGCGGCCAGGTTCTCTTCTCTTCTTTTTTTGTTTTACCTGAACACACAAAGGTTTTAGTTGGAATTCCTTAGATGTGCTTATTAACGAGTTGTGACCAGAATACTGGAAGTTTGCAAATACTGTCCAAGACCTTTACTTGGGGCCGGTTTAAATTAGAGACAGTGTTCTTCAGTGCAAAGACCAAATGCCTCCCTGCTGTCTCGATGAATTCAGTGTAACATCTGTTTCCACAGAACTGATTCATCACTACAGCAAGTATCATGTCAGGAGCTCCACTTTGACTCTTTCCTCAATTCAAGCACTGTGGCACTAGGCAGCAGGTGATCCTTTTAACAGATGTGTTTCCACCACAGGAGCTTTTCCTAGGAAACGGGAACCCTTGAGAAGCTCAGTTTGCCAGGCTGTGCTCCAGTCAGAGGAGCCAGGGTCTACATTAAGTTCCTGGGAGGTGGTTTTGCCCCAAAGGCGTCCATGCTCCGGGATAGGTGTCTGTAGGTGTTCATGCTGGCCGCACGCTTGCTCATTATGTGAGTACCAACCTTGGGGATGTTTTGCATAGGCTTGTCAGCGCTCTCCAGTGGACAGACTGTAATGGAGGCGCAGTGTCTGAATGATCTCGGACACAGCTTTAACGTTTCTCAGCTGAATGTAGAGTCACCATGTTTCTCAGCTCAGCAGCAGTGACGACATCTTCCTTCTACACTTGTCATGCAGAGCAGATTTTACCTGACACAGAATGACAGGGGGCAGGGGAAAGCATCTGGACTTGTACTGAAACACAAACATGTCACTCGCTGATCATAGAATTGGATTCCAAAGCTGAAAATACAGACTTGTAAGATGGTCAGAAATTGTGTTTGAAATGTACATGCTGTGAAGAGCAATGACGCGACTGCAGCATAGCAAAACCCAGGATGGATATGGGTCCAGAAATGTCTCCATCACAAAAGTCGATTAAGCCGTGTCCAGAAGTCAAAGCTCTAAGGAAACGTCCTGACCGACTGGAGGAGCTCTACTGCTGCTGCAGTATTTCTCCTGCAGGAGACAGTTCACAGTGTATTAAATAAATAATTGTTTTAGTCACTTTTTAGGCAATGTGAATGATTTGCTGTTTTCATTGTCATGTGACAGTAAACTGAATATCTTTGGCTTTTGGTTGAATAAAATCACAGGTCTGGATAAAACTGAATGATGGAAATAATATGCACTTTTCACTATATTATTACACTTTTAAGACAGTTATTGATAAGTTAATTGGAAAAAAATATGCAGCAGTTTCATCCATGAAAATAATTACTGGTTTCAGCCCTAAATAAAATGTTTGTGTAAATGCTAAATAATTACACTTATTTAGTAGTTCAAATAATCATACATGTTTATATTCCAGCCTTTGTATTTATTGAATAACTTGCATTTTAATGGATGTGTCTGTAATATCAATATATGTGGATCATTGTTATTTTTAATGATTTGTTTTGTAAAAATGTTCCTTTTCCTTTCACTCAGCCTTTTACTTGAGTGAAAATAGAAATGCCACATGGAAAATAGTTAGAACGTCCTGCATCCAACATTTTAATTAAGTAAAAGTAGAGAAGTATTTGCATCAAGTTATACAGCTGATGTTAACCGACTTATAATTTGAAGTGCCTGATATCCTTCTGAGTAGTTTAATTAGTATTGACGACTCATACTTTTTAGTGAAGTACTTATTTCCACCACTGTCTAGTAATAATTGTCCCCAGTATAGTTTTTTTTTTTTTTTATCCACAACAAATTCATTAACTGTGATGAAGCATAAGACCGTCTTTGTGCAGTTTTTGCTCATATAGTTTAGTATTAGAGCTTTTATTGTGAAGGACGCGTATCGGAAGTTGAGCCGTTGACCTTTCTCTTCACGTCCGTCGTCGCGTTATCGCTGTAGCGCCGTATTAACGACAATCGGCCCCCCTTCCAAGTGTGGCTCTCGCCGATTCACTCCCAGCGTTTCCTGTATATTTATATTCTAACGTTCGGGATCCCGGACTTGTCTCGAAAAAGTGTCCCCCCGTCAAGAGGTGAACCCCCTGTTAAAAGCTCGGTTTCACGTAACGGCCCCTCAGCGCTTGTTAGGATACTGTTACCGGAACCAGTAAAAAAAAAAAAAAACGCGACATTTGATTGTTTATTATACCGAGTAATAGAAAGGTTGTATTTGATAGAACATATTCTGTGCGCTACACAGCCTCTAGCTAGATTCTAACACGTTGTGGTGTTTCAGCGAGTGGAGAATTAATCTGTAAATTAGCTCAAACATTTACAGCTTTTGCCTTCACAGGGGTGTTTCTCAGCTGTTCAAAGTTCAGATGTGATCCACGCGGACTGAGACTGGTAGGTGAGCTTACAAACTGTCTAAACTATATCTGCCAGTGTATTTATGGGTTAGAATCAGATTCAGCTTTACTGGGCGGGTGTGTTGGATACATGAGGAGTTTGACTGTGATCCAGCGGCTCTCAAGCGTGTATGTACAAGTTTCTTCCATCAGGCAACAAGTAAGCAAGATGAGACTGAGGGAACAAAAAAGAAAAATGTGTATTAGGAAAATAAAAATAAAGTACTTATATATATATATATACAGTTTAGATGCAGTTTTTCAGATATGTACAAAAATATATTTACAAGGTATTTCCCTTAGGGCTGTCATTTTGTTGCACAGACTTGGGTTAACTTCATCAGGGGGAAGGAACCGTCCTTGCTTCTGGTTGTCTTGGCGTACAGGCCTTCTGTAGCCAGTGATGTTTTTCAGGTTTCTCCACATGGACGAAGGGTCGTTGGCTGAAGCCTGTATTTTCAGCCTGGGATGGGGGTTAATGTCCCTACCAATGTTGAGACCAAACCTAAGCCCTTAGTTTAGTGTGATACATTTGTGTACGGTGGGTGTGCTCATCTGTGTTGTGTTCATGTGTTACGTACTTGCCTGACAGTTGCCACTGATAGAAAAAGCTCCTTGAATTTTGAAAAGACTTAAACCTATCAGACATGTTCCTCCAGCCCTTGGATCAGGTGTGATGTGTCTGTTTTGATTCACAGGGCAGATGAATCATCTGTCTTGTTGTTTACCTGCAGTGTGTCTACAGTTGTGTGGTTGCACAGAAAAGACATGAGCAGCTCTCTCTCCCTCAGGATAAGGATGATGTTGCAGCGGGTGGCAGTTGTTGGAGCCGGGCCGGCGGGCCTCTGTACAGCCAGACACATCCTGTCCCGTCTGAACAGCTTCGCCCCTCCGGTGGTGTTCGAGCTCACTGACAACATCGGAGGCACCTGGCGTTACAATGAGCGTGTCGGGACGTATGACGACGGCCGGCCGGTCCTCAGCAGCATGTACAGAGACCTCAGGTGTGTTAGTGTGCGCACAGGAAGACTGCAGAAGCAGGCACTGCCTCAGGGCCCGGACCCTGTGGCCCCTAAAATCCCCAGGTTTACTACATATCACTTGGGTGCACATTTATAGACCGTTTGTCTGACTGTGGACTGAAGAAGATCCAAGCTCTGACATTGTTCTCTAACCTTGTGAAGCTTGGGCAGACCAACAGCTTCAGTTTCAGTCCTCAGTCTCTTTTTTTGTGAGATACGGTTCACATCAGCAGCAGCAAGAGTGTTGTTAACCCACAGCTCCAGTCTTGTGTCACTGACTGGACTCCAGGTTTGCTAATTCCTGACTCCAGCTGGGGTGGGGTTCGTTGTTGCAGAAGGCTTCACAAACTGTTTCCAGCCTACACTGTGAATGTTAGAATGTGTGTTATTACCTGAAATAGGTTGTGCTTGTCTGTATTTGTAACTTGGATGAAGGTCCGACCATCTCTTAAAACACATTTATACATAAAGGCAGCTACTTCTGAAGGTTTTAGTCACTAGCAGCTGTAGCGGAAGTTAAGGTTCAGAAACTTGCATGACTTCTGGTTATTCTGGTTTCCTGACCTTCCTGCAGGACCAACCTGCCTAAGGAGGTGATGATGTTCCCTGATTTCCCCTTTGAGTCCCAGCTGAACAGCTTCCTGTCCCATCAAGAGGTTCTCAGCTACCTGGAGAGATACTGCCAGAGCCACAACATCCGGCCTCACATCCGGGTGAGTCGTGCTGCTGCTGATCATCTGACTGTGCCGTCACAGTCTCATTACATATAGAATAAATGAAAATCTTATGTTACAAAAGCCACTTTTGTCATATGCATTCACAGTCTTGGCATTTCAGTGATCTTAAGGTGTTAGGATGCACAGTAAATGAACGGTCACCTTATGTTAGATGTTATTCTAATGTTTTTTTGTGTGGCTTTGGACAAAGCATCTGCTAAATACTGTAACTTAAATATCCCGTATTATGCACTTAGTTTGTTCTGTAATGAAAATAATGTTTAGTTTGAGCTTCCCTGTTGTGACTCTTTTTCATCATGTTTACTTCAGTTCAACACTGTAGTGAAAATGGTGAAGCCTGTGGTCATGACAACAGAGGACAAGGAGGACAGGATGACATGGGAAGTGACGTCTTCTGATTTGTCGGGTTGTCAGAGGACAGAAACGTTCGACGCCGTCTTTGTCTGCTCAGGGTAAAATGTGACACAATGTGCACCCGACTTTGTCATTTTTTTATCTGTTCATCCTGTGTGTAGATTTAGTTTAGCCCTTTTTTAATTTTTCATTTTCAACACCTCACTTCCTGTTATTTCCTGTGTCATTTCCACCTGTTGCCACTTGGTGTCACCAAAGTGCTGCCTTTGTTGTGTTTGTCTTTAAGGCACTACTCCGACCCTTACATCCCAAACATACCAGGCATTGAGAACTTTAAAGGTACAGTCTCCATACATTATGTTTTTATACACAGAACAGTTTTATTAACAGAGACAGCGAGGCCTAGTGCTCGCTGTGTCACACTTACATTAACCCAGTGAGCCTTGCGGTGCTCTTGAAGGTTTTAAAACGTGATCACAGTAAAGACAAGAAAAGTAATATTAAATCAGTAGTAGTACTGATATAATATTACTGCTTAAATAAGAAGCATGGCTATGTAATTAGTGGAACCAAACACAGTTGTTCATTTATTTTATTTTGGGCATAGTGCAATAGTAGTGTGTGTAATCTGGTCACGGTGACGGTAACCTCCTGCTTTCGTTCAGAAAGTCCTTATTACAGAACCATGCTTATTATTGAACAGTAATGTATCAGTGTACTTGCTGCCAAATTATGAGTAGATCCATAGCTTTGCAAAAAGTATTGCAGGGGAACACATAAATAGATCAGAAAACAAAACAAATCCCCCCCATGCTTCCAGTCTTTGAGCTAAGTTAGGCTAAGTATGATCTGGGCCTGTGTCTCTCCTCTCTGTGTTTGTAGGCAAGGTGCTCCACAGTCACTCTTACAGGTATGCAGAGCTGTTCTCGGGTCAGTCAGTGGTGGTTCTGGGAGCCAAATCTTCAGGGCTGGACATTTCCATCGAACTGGCCAGAGTTGGTGCCAAGGTAACAGACAGCACACTGCGGTGCCACCTGATGCACTTGTCACCAAACTGTGCATTTTGTATAGTAACTGAAGATCTGGTTTAACCATGTGATTCCAAATGTCAGCCAGTGTTGTCACTTTCCTTAAATCACGTTCATGTTTAAAGCCATAAAGAAGATTAATGGAAAGCTGCTCCATGTTTGAATGACAAGATGAATTAGTTTCACAGATATGTGAAGCAGCAACTCTTCTGAGTCTCATTCTCTCTGTTCAGGTGACTCTGAGTCATCGTGATCCTCCCTTTACCTTTCCTCTTCCTGCTGGGATTCAACAGACCAGCCCAGTGGTGGCGGTCGAGGATGACGGCAGCATTCGCTTCCAGGTGCCTTTACACTAACAATTGACATTTTTTGCTCTTATCTTACTTTTAAACAGTGAACTGGCAATCTGTTGTTAAAGAAGGTGTTGTTAGCCGTCAAGCCTGTCATATTTGAATCATTTATCATGTGCATGTGTTGGAGAACGCTCACTGAAATATAAGTGATGGTTCAGAGTATCCTCCATTATGTTTTTTGACAGCTGCTTTCTGTATGTTCAAAACTAAACTAAACTACAGCTCCCTGTTACAGGATGGTTCAGTGGGCACAGCCGACGTCTTCATATTTTGCACCGGGTACAATTTCTGGTTTCCATTCCTGAACGCAGCTCAGCTGGGTCTGGAGATCCAAAACCACACTGTTTCTCCCCTGTACCGCTACCTGTTGCCTCCCGCCTGCCCTTCACTCTTCTTCATTGGCATCTGCAAGATCATTTGTCCCTTTCCCCACTTCAACTGTCAGGTGGGTGAGGGACGCTCATCCAAGTGTCAGGAGTGACAGGTGAAACACTGTTTAGCAAAACAAGTTAGAAAGTGAAGAAGAAGCAAAAGGAAAGTAGAGAGACAAGCTATGAAACAAGGGGAAAGGAATGAACAGCCCACAAAATAACAGCTGTGAAATAAAGACAAAGCCTGTCTGTTTTGAAATTGTTTGTGGCCTTTGTCATTT